>NW_027511947.1:0-300000 GCF_048772815.1 Callospermophilus lateralis | reverse complement strand
ATTTTGTCTCCATAATATTACTGTAATAAAATATATATGTAGATCAGGTGACATGAGTATATCTTCCACCATTTCTGGGAGCAATATTTTGAAGATGTATAAATTAGTATTGGGGGTACAAACAGGTGTACCCTGTTTCTATGAATATACAGATAATGCATGAATGGAACATACTCTGAATAAAACCTATACTCATTCCACTATAAATAATGGATTGAATTGATATCTGAAAAAATACAGGAAATCAAATATTGATATACAGACATTCATTACAACCAGTTATACATCAATGATAATATTAGTATTAGGATTTTCATGAAGAGTGTGTGAGTTTTGCTTCAAAATTGATTATGGAAATCGAAAATAATGTGTTTGGAAAGAAGTCTCATGAAAAGAGCAGTAAAGAAACATGGAGGAATACATGTTTTCAGAAGCAGGAAGTGATTGAAAGTGAAACAAATTCCTATATATTTTTGAACTTTTGGATGAAATATATATATTATGATGTGCATAAACTGAAGAAATAATAATGTCCCACTGTTGAATAAATATGAACGTCAAAATACATTTCATGTCCCATAGGAATCTACTTGCATTGATGTTAAACTGGGTCAGTTACTGTAGAAATATTAGGATTTGTATACACCATTCACTGAAGTTAGTTGTCAGTACTAGGAAACAAATATGAATTTCAGGTGGATGAATAGTTTGGAAAATAATCTTGTGAAAAGTTGATTATAAATCCACATAAATGAATATGAATGAATTTAGGGCGTGTATAATAAGTCACATATATTACATATTTTGAAATATCTGGAGAGTATATATATATATATATATATATATATATATATATATATATATAGAGAGAGAGAGAGAGAGAGAGAGAGACAGAGAGAGAGACATTAAAAACTAACAATATATATGCCAATCAAAATCCATCATGAAATATATATCATCCACAGATCCAAAAATATTCATTATACTGAACATGGATTTATGTATAATGTTGTTCAACTAGAAAGTTCACCCATAGTTTGAAATTTCAGTTCCAATAGCATTTACGAGGAGTGATCTCTTCTCACAATTTGTATCTGCCAAGTCAACCACCTCACAAGAATGTACATGTGGTACCAGGTAGAATTCTATATGTGCATATAAAAATACATGTGCTTAATAGGCTACAGAGAAAGGGAGAAAGGAATTCACATATTTGTTAACTTTAAAAACACATGGAGAACTATTTCAAAAAAAATTTGCAAGATTTATAACTCCTACCCTATATTATGCAAAAGGCAAGTCCAAGTATACACCTTGCCTCCTCTGAACTGCTTGTACTTCTTTTCTGTTTTTTGTTATTTTTCTCCATCATATTAGGATTAGTAGTCAGAGTCTAGTTTGGAATTGGTTAGGGTTAGAGATTCAGTGTTTTAAAGGGAAATTGAAAAATGAATCCAATGTCTATGCAAATATGTGCTACCCCAAAATCTTCCCAGTCTCATCCAGAACAATGCCTTGACATTATCTTTTACCAAAGTAAGATACAGTTAGAGGAGAAGAGTTAGAAAATCTGTGAATACATATCTGGAATGGAATTTGCTCAGGAGTTCACAACCTTGGAGGTGGTAGCAGAGTTCAAAATAGTAAGGCAAAAGGTAAACACTCCTCAAACATGGAGCTCTGCTGGCCTAAAAAATTCTTGAGAAACTGCCTCTGAGGTTGGGCACTTGAAATACATGTTGTTTTCAGGAGATTTAGTTCTTTTATAGAGAGACCATCAAAGCTGGTTCTGCATATATGTGACCTGTAAGACATGGTTTTTTATTTTTCATTGAACATGTGGCAGCAGTGCTGAATTATTTTTTTGTAGCTAAACTGTGGACACTGGGGCTAAGTTTCTCCCTGTGCTAACTGGGAAGACATTTGTTCATCCTCCACTTTTAGTGGTGTTTCTTGCTGCTGCACTGGGAGTTTGGTATTTGCTTCACGAAATAAAGGAGGTCAATTGGGACACATTGTTGGAGGGAGTTCTGTCACGTGTGGTGGGTGAGGGTTTGCAGGAGAATGCAATAACCAGGCTTCTATCCCACATAGCTTTCCCCCTTGACCATAGCAACCTGATTCTGAACATTTCCCTGAAACCTCTCCATATAACAAGATGCCTTTACCTATTGGGTCTGTTGGCTGAAACCATATCAGTCACAAGCCATTTGGACGCCAATGGCAGTTCCACGTGGCCTCACCACAGATGTTTTGTCACACATCTGCTCACCACTGCTCTAGGCCCACTAATCAGCAGGCACCAACTAATTGGCATCTCTGTTCTACACCATTTTTATGAAACCCTGTCAATCAAGGCACTGTCTGGTATACTCATGATCAGCATCAGGACATCCAAAGGTTTTCCAGTGCCAACTGGTCATTGAAATTTCAAAAATTTCATGGTATTTATCTAGCCATTATTCAAGGAAGAAGTTGTAGTCACTGTGGGTTTCAATTCATTCAGGAACCATTAAATGTTAAGGAAGCTCATTTCAATGAAAGTTCTGGAGAACAATCACAGGCAAGGCATCCCAAATAGTGGCCAAAAGGTCACATGAAGCCAGGCCCATTGAGGTCTACAATGTGAGGTCCATGTGTGTTTTGACTCTCAACTATGGCTGCCAAGTTTTTCAGAATAAAATCATGTGATATCCTGGCTGAGATTCTCAGTGTTCTGTGGAAAGCCACCCTTGGCCTAGATCTCAGTTTCCAAGGGCGACTCTCATGCGTGGCCTCCTAACATCCCCACACAATTCATGGCAATACTTCTCTGAGGTCAGTTCTACAACTCAGTCTCTAAGGAGTATTACACCAGAGTACAAGCCGAGGGGGACCCAGTCATCCCTTCCAACTGCCACACAAATTACCAAAATTAAAACCAAAACATTCCCACATGGCCCTCATCTTCTTCCACATAGACCCTCATTATAACCTCTGGCTGGAGATTTCCATGAGGGGTGCAGTGCAAGAGAGTGTCCAAAATAAGCTCCCTTGGCCCTCATTTGCCTAAAGTCAGGGTGGCCTGGACACCATTCCTGTGAACCAGGAGTGATCAAATAGGCCTGCCATTACAACTACTCTGCTTCTCCAATTTGAGGCCTACTGACTGTGGGGTTTAGATTCTTTATGTGAAGTGGAATCATGAGAAAACCCAAGCACCTCTGCATGGCTTTGAAAAACTCATTTGACCCCAAGGATCCCTATACTCACTTGATGATTGTCTGCAACCTAATAGAGGAAGGAGAGAGACATCATCCACAATGACTGAATTTTGCCATTTTAGTTTTGGATGCACACATGGGATCTTTCTTTATATCCATCAGGTGCTGAGAATATAAGCCACAGCCTCACACAGGGCCAAGAGGCTGATTCAGACACATCCCATTCAAAGCAATTAAGCAAAGAGCCACGGGTGATGCCCAATCATTTCCATATGAAAACTGTTTTTTTCATGCTTATCAAAGGGGTGGCCTGAGGCAAAGACCTTCCTGTCATTCAGTGAAACAGAAAAATAGGTAAGCAGAAGGCACAAAGCATGGTTTCTCCACTGAGACTTACCTGGTCACACTGATATCTGAGTTTTCTAAGAAGCTCGCCATTACCTTCAGCTATTCAGTACATGGCCATGTGACAGAGCTTGGGGTGGTACCTATCTTGGACACAAAACCATGAGACTATTCTGCAGATTGGTCAGAATTCAGGAAGAAATCTGAAACTTAGGAAGATAGTAGGTGTTGCCCATCGATAAGGCAACCTGCAGTGCAGTCATAAATTGGGCAGGATGAATGCTGGGAAGCTTTCTACTAGACAGGACACATTCATTGATGCATTCTCTTTTCTAATGTCTACAACCACGGACACAGTGTTATACACAGACATAGAAACACTTGCCTTGTCAAAAGACTATCTAGAAACAGTCCACTGCAAACCAGACATACCAGCTTTCCTACCTATTCTAAGAAAATGAGACAAAACCACAAACTCACACCCACAAACACAAAGCACCTCCTTCCCCCAAGTAAGTCTCTGAATATCCAGAGTGTCCTCTGACTAGCGGGCCCTACTATGTTCACCCGAAATGGCCTGTACTGTGGCAGATCTGGTCTCCTTGGCCAACTCTTTGTAGTTGTTAGGAGCCAGCGGTGAGTCACTACCTACTTACTAAGGAAAGGCCCGTCTTCAGAGCTCTCCTGATATTTGGCCATCCTCACATCAGTAGGTACCAAGAAAGACAGAATCTGTCATTGGTAAAACAAAACAAGTGAGCCCACTGGTACTGGGACTGGGACTGGCTCTGGATGCCTGGCTTCCTGGATCCCAAGTTCAGAGAGTTCCATCACCAAAGAAGTAAGGTAGGTCACTTCCTTCAGGAACTGAATGAGGTCAATGCCTTGGCAAACACTTTGTCCTAATAGCTGCTTCCAAGGGTCCCATGAGATGGAGGCTGCCCCTACTTCCTGTGACACTGTCACAAGTTAGAATGGTATATCAACCATAGACACACGGGAACAGCTCTCCACACAGACCTTGTTTGGTCCATCTTCTCTACATTAAGAAGAAAGTGGCTGATTCAGACACACCCCTTCATCCTGACAAGGTTGTTTGCCATGGAAGATGACTTTTGCTCTCTCAGGTCCTTCATAGCTGCCTACCTCTTTTCCAGGGATCATGTCTGCATGGACCTTTGAGGTTCTCAGCAGGTGGAAGATCCCCTACATTCTTGTATTGTAAGACCAACTCTGTCCCTGCTCTTCTGTAAAGTTAGATTGAGGGAACAGTGTATGTTTAGGGTCAATAACATGTTGGATTTGGTTTAGGAATCATCCTGCAGAATGAATAATGGTATTTGAAACTGCGATATTTACTAGAATATATATGTGAAATATAAGTGTGAAACTAGAAATCTAGGTAACATTTGAAGCCCAGAAGGGCATTGGACCCTTGATTGTGATACTTAGAATAAAATTACATTCTGCACAGAGGTCTCAGATAGATCAATATACAATGGCATAAGACCTTGTACCTTGCTTGATTGAATGTAGAAGAGAATATCCAGTCAAAAAAGGATAGTCGGTAGGATTAGGAAGATAGTCGGTAGGTTTAGAAAAAGAATGAGTATAGGATTAGGAACAAACGTTTATTAGCAATAGGTTATCGATTAGAGTGTGAATGTAAATGTCAGCACATGTGAAGAGTCAGTCACAATGATGAACTGGGGAAAATATGTAGGAAACAGATAGAAATAGAGCCATAATGAAATCAGGCAATGTATAAAGTGAGGGATAGGATTAGACATTTTCAGTAGGGTTGAGTTTGAATATATAATCTTAAGAAGAAACAAATATGTAGTCACCAATAGGATTGATATTTGAGAGCATTAGGCAAGCTGGACATGGATGTTTTTAGTAATCCATGTTTACTTTCCTTTTAGGCTTTGGTACAAACATAAGTGTGAGCTTTGCATTTTGTGTTCCGAATATTTCTGTGATTAAATGTATAAGTAGATCAGGTGACATGAGTATTTCTTCCAACATTTCAGGGAGCAATATTTTGAAGACATATAAATTAGTATTGGGGGTATAAAGAAGTGTACACTGCGTCTATGAATATAGAGATAATGCATGAATAGACCATACTGTGAATAAATAATATAACTCGTTCCACTTTAAATAATGGATTGAATTTTTATCTGAAAATATATAAGAAATCCTATATCGTTATGCAATCATTAATTCCAACCAGTCATACATCTAATGGTAATATCAGAGTTATAATTCATCATAAAGTTTATGTGAGTTTTGCTTCAAAAGTGATTATGGAAATTGAAAGTAATGTATCTTGAAAGAACTCTCATGAAAAGACCTGTCAAGAAACATGGAAGAATACATGTGTCCTGAAGCAGGAAGTGATTGAAAGTGAAACAAATTCCTGTAAATTTGCGAAATTGTGGGGAAATCTTAAGAGCCCCTCCCAGCTCTCCCTTGAGCGCGATAGCCAGACCGAGGGAATTAGGAGTGGCACGGGACTCGTGGTGCAGACCTCCAGGCCACCGCTCCCACCAGTGCTGAAAACTGAAGTCTCTTGCTCCAGCTTCCGGGGGCATGGCTTCCGGAGTGCAAGCAAATTCGCTGGGGGTTCTCAGGCCTAAGCTCTACAAACTTAGGGTCTGAGGGAGACAAACAGGGAGAGTGTTCCCAGGCGTTCATGAAAACAGGGCTCCTAGGAGCAGCAGACCTGGCATGTAGCCAGTATTGTGGTGAGTGTCACAGGTGAGTGGGGCCTGGCTTGAGGAAACACAAAAGAAGGCCCTAGGCACTCAGGATTGGACACCCACCCAGTCTGGGAGAAGAGCTGCTGCACAGTGATTGGTTCCCACTTATTGAAAGGAGAAGCTTGGCCCAGTGGGCACAGCTCTACCTACTGGAAAAGAAGTTTATTGCAATCTATGACTGCAATTACTGTTATTATTATTATTTTAATTTGTTTTTTTTTTTGTTTTTTTTGTTTTCTTTTATTTTCATTTTTTTGTTGCTGTTCTTTAACTTTTAAAAAATGTTTTAAAATTTTTTATTTTATTTTATTTTTTTTTCCGGTTCATGATGACCATCTGAGAACACAAATTTATTGCTTTTATTTTCCAAAATCCTCATAAAAGAACTTAAACACTATAAAAATAATCACACGGTATTACCATAAAACAACAAATGAAAGGGAAAAAAACGTATTGGATCTCACCATTATGTATACACACAACACACACCTGCACAATCCCCCCAAACTAAAAGTAAATAGCGGAAAGATCAGTAGAGTGGAGGGAAGGGAACAGAAAGAGGGAGGAAAGGAGAAAAAGAGGAAGTACTGGGGACTGAATTAGAGCAAATTATATTTCATGCTTTTATAATTATGCCAAAATGAATCTTAATGTTATGTATAATCTTAATGTTATGTATAAAAAGAACCAATTAAAAAAAGAAATATGATAGTATACCAGTGCTGTGTAGAGCCAATAAAAAAATACCTATACATAAACTAAAAAAAATGTGAATTTTAAGAATAAACTGGAGTGGGCTAGAGTTGTGGCTCAGTGGTAGAGCACTTGTCTAGCATGTGTGAGGCACTGGTTGGATTCTCAGCACTGCATATAAATTAATTAATTAAATAAGGATCCATCAACAACTAAAAAAACTAGTAAAAAAGAATAAATTATAAAAAATAAATGAAAGTGTGTAGAAAATGTCATTTGAAGTAAAAATACAAAATCAGCTCTAAGTTGTTTGCAACACAAACACACAAGTTAAGTGGTGTTTGAAAATACAGGGAGCAAAAGCTATTGTATAAAAATTTTATTGATAATTCCAGAACATCTATTATTAATATCAATGTAAAATATGTATTTTAAGTGAAAGAACCTTTAATAAGACAGCAATTGTGTTAATTAATTAAAGAATCTAAAAATTAGATGAAAATATGATTTGTTTTTATTCAATGAAGCAAGATTAAATGTTTGAAATATGATTTTAAGGAGAAATATAGGCACCACAATAAGTTTTAGGAATTTTGTGGATACAAAGATAATTAACTTAGGACAACTTACTATGATAAATGAGTTTACTTTAGTAGAAAAATAGAATTTGCTCTCTGGAAACTGGGCACCCCTAATCCCCAAATCCCAAATCCAAAATGCCAAATCTAACGTGTTTTAGTACTGGAATGTGACAAGTGAAAAGTTTCCTACTTGGCTTCATTTGACAGGTTACAGTCAAAATGCAGGTATACTAAAAATGTTGTATGAAATTTCCTCCAGGCTATGGGTCTAAGGCATGTATGAAATATAAATGAATTTCATATTTACACTTGAGTCATATCCCCAAGATTATGTGTGTATAAATATTCCATAATTCCAAAAAAATCCAAAATCTGAAATGCTTCTTGTTCTAAGCATTTTTGATAAACAATACTTAACCTATATACAATTGTTTCCCCCACAACAAATAAACAAATTTAATAAGGTTAAAAACTTTCCAAAAATAAAATTTAAACATACTACAAAGCAAATAAATAACACATGAAATAATAAATTTTTTGGTGACTTAACAACTGGAAACTGTTTCATTTAACTTGCCCCTGGATCATAGATAAACTTCAAAATTATTTTCTTTTTTTTTTTAAATGGCAAAATAATTTTATTTTATTTTATTTTTTTATTGGTTGTTCAAAACCCTACAAAGCTCTTGACATATCATATTTCATACATTAGCATACATTAGCTTCAAGTGAGTTATGAACTCCCTTTTTTAAACCAAGTAGAGATTGCAGAATCACATGGGTTACACATCCACATTTTTACATAATACCATACTAGTAACTGTTGTATTCTGCTGCCTTGCCTTTCCTCTACAATCCCCCCTCCCCTCCCCTATTTTGTTATTATTATTTTTTAAAATTTTAATTTTAATTTTATATTATCATTATCATTTTTTAAAAAAATCATTTTCATTCTTTATTTTCTATTTTTTCTATTGTATTTCATTTCTTTTCAATTTTCTTATTTCCCATTCCTTGCATTCTACCTGCCTACTCTCATTCTCTTTAGTGACTTTTTCCCTTCCCTTCTAAAATCTTTCCTCCCAAGCATCAAATAAATTTATAAGAGTAAACAGTAACTCAGCAGTCAAACAGAACAAGAAGTAACATGAGCAGCATAAACAAGCAAGGAAGAAAAGGAGAACAAACAACGAAGAACACCCTAAATATTCAGGAGGACCAGGATTCATCAGAAACGTGGTCATATAAAGAACTCAAGGAATACCTTAGACAGATGGAATGGAAACTTAAAGAAGTTACGAGACAGAAAATCCAAACAGTAAAAGAAAACATTGAAAATGAATTACATAAACATATAAAAGAAAAAGTTAAGCATCTTTATCAGTGGATAGAGATTATAAAAAAAAATCAAACAATAATTCTAGAAATGAAGGAAATGATAAACCAAATTAAGAACTCCATTGAGAGTATCACTAACAGAGTGGAGCAAGTAGAAGCCAGAACGTCAGATAATGAAGACAAAATATATCATCTTGAAACGAGTCCAGCCAACTCAGAAAGGCTGGCAAAAAAATCACAAGAAAAACATCCAAGAGATTTGGGATAACATAAATAAAACCACACTTACGAGTCATCAGGATAGAGGAAGGTACAGAGACTCAAACCAAGGGAATGAGAAAACTGCTGAATGAAATAATTACAGAAAACTTTCCAGAAATAAAAAAGGAAATGGATTACAAATTGTAGATGCATACAGGACAAGAGCACACAAAATCACAGTAGACGAATGCCAAGACACATTGTTATGAAGATATCCAATATACAGAACAAAGAGAAAATAATAAATCTACAAGAGAATGGAGGCAGAATACATTCAGTGGTAAACCAATAAGGTTAACAACGGATATTTGATCACAGATGCTGAAAGCGAGAAGATCCTGGAAAAACGTATTTCAAACACTGAAAGACAATGGATGCCAACCAAGAATTATGTATCCAGCATAATTAACCATCAGGTACGACAATAAAATAAGAATCTTTCATGATTAACAAAAGCTAAAAGAACTTGAAGCCAGAAAACAAGCTTTACAAAGCGTCTTGAGAAAAACACTACACAAGAAAGAAATGAAAAACAACAACCAAAACCATCAGTGGGAAGTACCTTGGTAATGACAGAGGCAGGGTGAAAGCTTATCATGGAGAAACAAACTAAATTTAAAAAAAGATAAATAATCAAACATGGCTGGCAGTACAAACCATACATCAATAGTAACTCTGAATGTAAATGGCTTCAACTCTCCAATAAAGCGACATAGGCTGGTAACTTGGATTAAATAAACAAATCCAACAATATGTTGCCTCCTGGAGACACATCTGAAATGCAAAGACACACAGGCTGAAGGTGAAAGGTTGGGAAAAAATACACCATGCACACTTATCCTCATAAGCAAGCAGGGGTGGACATCCTCATATCAAATAAAATCGACTTCAAGACTAAGTTAATCAAAAGGGATAAGGAAGGACATTATATACTGTTAAAAGGAACCATTCACCAACAAGACATAACAATTATCAATATTTATGCACTAAATAATGGTGCTACGATGTTCATGAAACAAATTCTCCTCAAGCTCCAAAATGAAATAGACCTCAACACAATAATTATGGGTGACTTCAACACACATCTATCACCATTGGACAGATCCTCCAAACAAAAGTTGAATAAAGAAAGTATAGAACTCAATATCACAATCAATAACCAACATGTAACTGACATATATAGAATATATCAACCATCATCAAGTGGATATACTTTTTTCTCAGCAGCACATGGATCCTTCTCAAAAAAAGACCATATATGATGCCATAGGGCAACCCTCAGTAAATATAAAGGTGTGGAGATAATAACATGCATTTTATCTGATCATAATGGAATGAAACTGGAAATCAATGATAAAAGAAGGAAGGAAAAATTCTACATCACATGGAAAATGAACAATATGTTACTGAATGATCAATGGGTTACAGAAGACATAAAGGAGGAAATCAAAAAATTCTTAGAGATAAATGTAATTATAGACACAACATATCGGAATCTATGGGACACAATGAAAGCAGTTTTAAGAGGGAAATTCATCGCCTGGAGGTCATTCCTGAAAAAAAAGGAAAAACCAACAAATAAGTGAGCTCACACTTCATCTCAAAGCCCTAGAAAAGGAAGAGCAAAACAACAGCAAATTTAGCAGAAGGCAAGAAATTATTAAAATCAGAGTGGAAATCAACAAAATTGAAACAAAAGAAACTATTGAAAAAATTAACAAAACTAAAAGTTGCTTCTTCGAAAAAATAAATAAGATCAACAGACCCTTAGCCATGCTAAAGACGAAAAGAAGAGAAAGAACTCAAATTACTAACATATGGGATGAAAAAGGCAACATCACAACAGATGCTACAGAAATACAGAAGACAATTAGAAATTATTTTGAAAACCATTATTCCAATAAAATAGAAAATAGTGAAGACATCGATAAATTTCTTAAGTCATATGATTTGCCCAAACTGAGTCAGGAGGATACACACAATTTAAACCGACCAATATCAATGGATGAAATAGAAGAAGCAATCAAAAGACTACCAACCAAGAAAAGCCCAGGAACGGATGGCTATACAGCGGAGTTTTACAAAACCTTTAAAGAAGAATTAATACCAATACTTTTCAAGTTATTTCAGGAAATAGAAAAAGAGGGAGCTCTGCCAAATTCATTTTATGAGGCCAACATCACCCTAATTCCAAAACCAGAAAAAGACACCTCAAAGAAAGAGAACTACTGACCAATATATCTGATTAACCTAGATGCAAGAATCCTCAATAAAAATCTGCCTAATCGAATACAAAGGCAAATCAAAAAAATTGTTCACCAGGATCAAGTAGGATTCATCCCTGGTATGCAACGATGGTTCAATATACGAAAATCAATAAATGTTATTCATCACATCAATAGACTTAAAGATAGGAACCATATGATCATCTCGATAGATGCAGAAAAAGCATTTGACAAAGTACAGCATCCCTTTATGTTCAAAACATTAGAAAAATAGGGATAACAGGAACTAACCTCGACATTGTAAAAGCTATCTATGCTAAGTCTCAGGCTAGCATCATTATGAATGGAGAAAAATTGAAGGCATTCCCTCTAAAATCTGGAACAAGACAGGGATGCCCTCTGTCACCACTTCTATTCAATATAGTTCTCAAAACACTGGCCAGAGCAATTAGACAGACGAAAGAAATCAAAGGCATAAAAATAGGAAAATAAGAACGAAAATTATCACTATTTCCTGGTGACATGATTCTATACATAGAAGACCCAAAAGGGTCTACAAAAGAACTACTAGAACTAATAAATGAATTCAGCAAAGTGGCAGGATATACAATCAAAACGCATAAATCAAAGGCATTTCTGTATATCAGCGACAAACCTCCTGAAACAGAAATGAGGAAAAACACTCCATTCACAATACCCTCAAAAAAATTATATACTTGAAAATCAACCAAACAAAAAAGGTGAAAGACTTATACAATGAAAACTACAGAACCCTAAAAAGAGAAGTAGAAGAAGATCTTAGAAGATGGAAAAATATACCCTGTTCCTGGATAGGCAGAACTAACATCATCAAAATGGCGAAATTACCAAAAGTTTTCTATAGGTTCAATGCAATGCCAATCAAAATCCCAATGGCATTTCTTGTAGAAATAGATAAAGCAATCATGGAATTCATATGGAAAAATATAAGACCCAGAATAGCAAAAGCAATTCTAGCAGGAAGTGTGAATCAGGCGGTATACCGATACCGGACTTAAAACTATACTACAGAGCAATATTAACAAAAACAGCATGGCACTGGTACCAAAACTGGCAGGTTGACCAATGGTACAGAATAGAGGACACAAAGACTAATTCACAAAGCTACAACTATGCTATATTTGATAAAGGAGCTAAAAGCATGCAATGGAGGAAATATAGCATCTTCAACAAATGGTGTTGTAAAAAATGGAAATCCATATGCAACAAAATGAAACCGAATCCCCTCCTCTTGCCATGCACAAAAGTTAACTCAAAGTGGATCAAGGAGCTAGATATCAAATAAGAGACTCTGCATCTGATACAAGAAAAAGTTGGCTCCGATCTACATAATGTGGGGCCGGGCTCCAAATTCCTTAACAGGACACCCATAGCAGAAGAGTTAATAACAAGAATCATCAAATGGGACTTACTTAAACTGAAAAGTTTTTTCTCAGCAGGATAAAAAATGAGAGAGGTAAATAGGGAGCCTAAATTATGGGAACAAATTTTTACTCCTTACACTTCAGATAGAGCCCTAATATCCAGAGTATACCAAGAACTCAAAAAATTAGACAATAAGATGATAAATAACCCAATCAAAAAATGGGCCATGGACCTGAACCGACACTACTCAGAGGAGGACATACAATCAATCAGTAAGTAAATAAAAAAATGCTCACCATCTCTAGCAGTCAGAGAAATGCAAATTAAAATCACCCTAAGAAACCATCCTACTCTAGTAAGATTGGCAGCCATTATGAAGTCAAACAACAAGTGCTGGTGAGGATGTGGAGAATAGGGTACTCTTGTACATTTCTGGTGGGACTGCAAACTGTTGTGGCAAATTTGAAAAGCAGTATGGAGAATCCTGGGAAAGCTGGGAATGGAACCACCATTTGACCCAGCTATTGCCCTTCTCAGACTATTCCCTGAAGACCTTAAAAGAGCCTATTACAGGGATACTGCCACATTGATGTTCATAGCAGCACCATTCAAAATTGCTAGACTGTGGAACCAACCCAGATGCCCTTCAGTAGATGAATGGATAAAAAAATGTGGCATTTATACACCATTGAGTATTATGCATCATTAAAAAATGACAAAATCATTGAATTTGCAGGGAAATGGATGGCACTAGAGCAGATTATGCTTAGTGAAGCTAGCCAAACCCTAAAAAACAAATAAAAATGTCTTCTTTGATATAATGAGAGCAACTAATAACAGAGCAGGGAGGAAGAGCAGGAAGAAAAGATCAACATTAAACAGAGACATGAGGTGGGGGTCGGAAAGAG
Source organism: Callospermophilus lateralis (assembly GCF_048772815.1). NCBI lineage: Eukaryota > Metazoa > Chordata > Mammalia > Rodentia > Sciuridae > Callospermophilus > Callospermophilus lateralis. The sequence continues at coordinate 286,277 of NW_027511947.1, read as the reverse complement.
AGAGATAAAGGAAATTGCATGGTAATGGAGGGAGACCCTCATTGTTACACAAAATTACATATAAGAGGTTGTGAGGGGAATGGGAAAATTAACAAAGATATAAATGTATTACAGTAGATGGGGTAGAGAGAGAAGATGGGAGGGGAGTGGGGATACTAGAGGATAGAAAATGTAGCAGAATACAACAGTTACTAATAGGGCATTATAAAAATGCAGATGTGTAACACATATGATTCTGCAATCCGTATTTGGGATAAAAATGGGAGTTCATAACCCACTTGAATCTAATGTATGAAATATAATATGTCAAGAGCTTTGTAATGTTTTGAACACCCAATTAAAAAAAATAAAAAAAATAATATGAAATAAAATAATTGAAAAAAAAAAACACATGGAGAAATATTTCACTCTCTTCCAGAACAATGCCTTGACATTACCCTCGCCCCAAGTAATACATCATTAGACGAGAAGAGTTAGAAAATCTGGGAATACATAGCTGGAATTTAATATGCTCAAAAGTTCACAACATTGGAGGTGGTAGAGTAGTTTACTAAAGTAAGGGACAGGGTAAACACTCCACAAATATGGAGCTCTGCTGGCCTAAAGACTTCTTCAGAAACTGCCACTGAGGTTGGGCACTTGAAATATATGTTGTTGTCAGGAGCTTTAGATTCCTTTGTAATGAGAGCATCAAAGCTGGGTCTGCATCTATGTGACCTGGAGGACATGGTTTCTTATGTTCAAATGAACATGAGTCAGCAGTGCTGAATTCAATCTTTGTAGGTAAACTGTGGTCACTGGGGGCTAAGTGTCTCAACGTGTGGACTGTGAAGCCATTTGGTCATCCTCCACATTTTGTGGTGTTTCTTGCTGCTGCACTGGTAGTTTGGTATTTGCTTCACAAAATACAAGGAGTCCACCTGGGACAAAGTGTTGGAGGGAGTTTCTCACGTGTGGTGGGTCAGGGTCTGCAGGAGAATGCACCCACCAAGGTTCTATCCCAAATAGCTTGCCTCTTGACCATAGCAACGTGATTCTGAACATTGCCCTAAAACCTCTACAAATAAAAATACGCCTTTACATATAAGGGTCTGCTCGCTGCACCATGTCAGTCACAAGCAATTTGGAAGCCAATGGAAGATCCACATGGCTCCACCACAGATGATTTATCACACACCTGCCGACTGCAGCTCTATGCCCACTACTCAGCAGGCTCCAAATTACTGGCATCTCTGCTCTACACCATTTTCTGGAAACCCAGTCCATCAGGCACTGTCTGGTATACTCATAGTCAGCAACAGGATATCCAAAGGTTCTCCAGTGCCACCTGGTCATGGAAATTTAAAAAAAATTCACGGTATTTATCTAGCCATTTTTCAAGGATGAAGTTGAAGGCACTGTGGGTTTCACTTCATTCAGGAACCATTAAATGGTGAGGATGCTCATTTCAATGAAAGCTCTGGAGAACTCTCATAAGCATGGCTTCCTAAAGAGTGGCCAATGATCACATGATGCTAGGCACATTGAGGTCTACAATGTGAGGTCCATGTGTGTTTTGACTCTCAACTATGGCTGCCAAGTCTTTCAGAATAAAATTATGTGATACCCTGGCTGAGATTCCAAGTGCTCTGTGCAAAGCCAACCTGGGCCTAGATCTCAGTTTCCAAGGGCAAATCTCATGCGTGGCCTCCTAAAATCCCAACTCAATTCATGGCAATACTTCTCTGAGGTCAGTACCTCAACTCAGTATCTAAGGGGAATCACACCAGAGTTCAAGCCCAGGTGGACCCAGTCGTCACTTCCAACCACCACCCAAATGACCACAATTAAAAACAAAACACTCCCACATGACCCACATTTTCTTCCATATAGACACTCATCATAACTTCTGGCTGGAGGATTCCATAAGGGGCTCCGCCCAAGCCAGTGTCAAAAATAAGCTCCCGTGCCCCTTAATTTGACTAAACTGAGGGTGGCTGTACACACTTCCTGTGAACAAGATGTGATCAAATAGGCCTGCCATTAATACTGCTCCGCTTCTCCAATTTGAGGACTACTGACTGTGGGTTTTAGATTCTTTATGTGAACTGGAGTCATGATAAAACCCAAGCACCTAGGGGATAGAATCTGCAGGGCTTTGAGGAACTCATTTGACACAAAGGATCCCTATTCTCACTTGATGGAGGTCACGAACCTTACAGAGGAAGACGAGAGACTTCATCCACAATGACTGCTCTTTTGCCACTTTGGTTTTGGATGTACACATGGAATCTTTCTTTAGATCCATCAGGTGATGAGAAACTAAGCAACAGTCTCACACAGGGCCAATGGTCTGAATGAGACACATCTTTTTCAAAGCAATTAAGCAAAGAGCCACAGGTGATGCCCATTCATTTCCATTTGAAAACTGTTTTCTTCAGGCTTCACAAAGGGGTGGCCTAAGGCAAAGACCTTCCTGACATTTAGGGCAACAGAACAATAGGTAACCAAAAGGCCAAAAGCAGGGTTTCTCCACTGAGTCTTTAATGGTCATAGTGATTTCTGAGTTTTCTGTGATGCTCGCCATTCCCTTCAGCTATCCAGTACATGGCCATGTCACAGAGCTTGGAGGTGGTATATATCTTGCACAAAAAACCATGAGCCTATTCTAGAGAGTGGCCAGAATTCAGGAAGAAAAGTGGAACTTAGGAAGATAGCAGGTGTAGCCAATTGATAAGGCAAGCTGCAGTCCATTCATAAATTGTGCAGGATGAATTCTGGGAAGCTTTCTACTAAACAGGACATATCCATTGATCCAATATCTTTTCTAATGTCTACAACCATAGATAACAGTGGGATACACAGACATAGAAACACTCGCCTTGCCAAACGACTTACTAGAAACAGTTCACTCCAAACCAAACAAACCGACTTCCCTGCCTATTTTCAGAACATGAGACAAAACCACAAAACCACAACCAAACCTACAAAGGCACCTCCTTCTGCCAAGTAGGTCTTTGACTATCTTGAGTGTCCTCTGACTTATGGGCCATACTATTTTACCCCGAAATGGCCACTCCTGTCTCAGATTTGGACTCCATGGCCAACTCTATTTAATTGTCAGGAGCCAGCTGTGAGCCACTACCTGTTTTCTCAGGAAAGGCCCCTCTTCAGAGATTTCCTGCCATTTGGCCATCCTCACATGAGTAGGTACCAAGAAAGACTGACTCTGTCCTTGGTAAATCCAAACAAATGAGACCACTCGGACTGGAACTGGCCCTGGCTTTTTTGCCTGAATTCCTGGATCCCAAGATCAGAGAGTTCCATCACCAAGGAAGTGAGGTGAGGTCACTTCTTTCAGAAATTGAAAAATCTTTGGAAAGCAACGCTGGGCCTAGATCTCAGTTCCAAGGGTGACTCTTATGCGTGGCCTCCTAAAATCCCAACAATATTCAATGCAATACTTCTCTAAGGTCAGTTCCACAACTCAGTCTCTAAGGGGAATCACACCAGAGTTCAAGCCCAGGTTGACAAAGTCATTTCTTCCAACCGCCACACAAATGACCAAAATTAAAACGAAAAGACTCCCACATGGCCCTCATCTTCTTACATATTGTCATTCATCATAATGTCTGGCTGAAGATTTTCATGAGGGGCGAAGCCCAAGAAAGTGTCCAAAATAAGCTCACTTGCCCCTCATTTGCCTAAAGTCAGGGTGGCCTGGACACCCTTCCTGTGAACCAGGAGTGATCAAATAAGCCTGTCATTAATAATGCTCTGTTTCTCCAATTTGAGGCCTACTAATTTTCAGGTATAGATTCTTTGTGATTTGGAGTCATGCGAAACCCCAAGCACCTCTGCAGGGCTTTGAGGAACTCTTTTGACCCAAAGAATCCATTTTCTCCCTTGACAGAGGTCAGGAACCTAACAGAGGAAGGCAAGAGACTTCATCCACAATGACTGATCTTTTTGCCATTATGGTTTTTGATGCACACATGGGATCATTCTTTAGATCCATCAGGTGCTGAGAATGTAAGACACAGCCACACACAGGCCAAGAGGCTAATTCAGCCACATCCCTTTACAAAGCAATTAAGCAAAGAGCCACAGGTGATGCCCATTCATTTCCATTTGAAAACTCTTTCTTCAGGCTTCACAAAGGGATGGCCTGAGACCAAGTCTTTCCTGACATTCAGTGCAACAGAACAATAGGTAAGCAAAAAGCCCAAAGCGGGGTTTTTCCACTGAGACATTTCTGTTCACACTGATATCTGAGTTTTCTGAAAGGCTGGCCATTCTCTTCCGCTATCCAGTACATGGCCATGTCACAGAGCTTGTAGTGGTGCATATCTTGGACACAAAACCATGAGCCTATTCTGGAGAGTGGCCAGAATTCAGGAAGAAAACAGGAACTTAGGAAGATAGAATGTGTTGCCTCTCGATAAGACAAGCTGCAGTCCATTCATAAATTGGGCAGGTTGAATTATGGGAAGATTTATAGTAGACTGGACGCATCCATTAATGCATTCTCTTTTCTAATGTCTACAACAATGGACACAGTGGGATACACAGACATAGAAACACTCGCCTGGTCAAACGACTTACTAAAAACAATCCACTCCAAACCAAACAAACCAACTTTCCTACCTATTCTCACAACATGGCCTGACCTCTCTCAGATCTGGTTTCCTTGGCCAACTCTGTGAAGTTGTCAAGAAAAAGGGGTGAGCCACTACCTGCTTCTTCTGGAAAGGTCCCTCTTCAGAGCTCTCCTGGCATTTGGCCATCCTCACATCGGTAGGTACCAAGAAAGACTGACTCTGTCCTTGGTAAATCCAAACAAGTGAGTCCACTGGGACTGGGGCTGCCTCGGGGTGCCTGGATTCTTGGATACAAAGTTCAGAGAGTTCCATCACCAAGGAAATGAGGTATATCACTTTCTTTGGAACTGAATGAGGTCACTGCCTTGGCAACCACTTTGTCCTAACAGTTGCTTCCAAGTGTCCCATGAGATGGAGGCTGCCCCTACTTCCTGTGACACTTTCACAAGGTAGAATGGTATGTCAACCATAGGCACCCAGCAGCAGCTCTCCACACAGGCCTGGTTTGGTCCATCTTCTCTACAATAAAAAGAGAGAGGCTGATTCAGACACATCCCTTCATCCTGACCAGGTTGTTTGCCATGGAAGATGACTTTTGCTCTCTCAGGTCCTTCATAGCTGCCTACATCTTCTCCAGGTATCTTTTCTGAATGGACCTTTGAGGTTCTCAGCAGGTGGAATGTCCCCTACTTTCCTGTATTGTAAGAACGACTCTATCCCTGCTCTTCTGTAAAATGAGATTGAGGAAACAGTGTATGTTTAGGCTTAATAACAGGTTCGATTTGGGTTAGCAATCATTCTGTGTGATAAATTATGGTATTGAGAACCTGCGATATTTACAAGAATATCGAGGTGAAATATAAGTATGAAAACAGAAATCTAGGTATGATTTGAAGCCCAGAAGGGCATTGGGCCCTTAATTGGGATACTTAGGTTTGAATTATATTCTGCAAAGATGTCTCAGACAATTTGATATACAATGGCATAGGACCTTGTACCTTGGATGTTTGAATGTAGAAGAGAACATCCAATCCAAAGGGATAGTCAGTAGAATTAGGAAGATAGTCGGTAGGTTTAGGAAGAAGAGTGAGTGTAGGATTGGGACTAAAAATTCTTTAGCTATAGGGTTTCGGATAGAGAGTGAATGTAAATGTCAGCACATATGAAGAGTCAGTCACTATGATGAAATTGGGAAAATATGTAGAAAAGCAGATATCAATAGAGACATTATGAAATCAGGCAAAGTATTAAGTGAGTGATAGGAGTAGACATTTTCACCAGGGTTGAGTTTGAATATATAATCTTAGGAAGAAACAAATATGTAGTAACCAATAGGATTGACATTTGAGAGCATTAGGCAACCTGGACAAGGATGTTTTTAGTAATCCATGATCGCTTTCCATTTAGTCTTTGGTACAATCATAAGTGTGACCTTTACATTTTTTGTCCAGAATATTACTGTGATAAAATCTATATGTAGATCAGGTGACATGAGTATTTCTACCACCATTTCTGGGAGCAATATACTGAAGACGTAAAATTTGTATTGGGGGTACAAAGAGGTGTATCCTGTGTCCATGAATATAGAGATTAAGCATGAATACACCATACTGTGAATAAATAATATAACTGGTTCCAACTTTAAATAATGGATTGAATTGATATCTGAAAATATACAATAAATCTTATATTGATATATATTCATTCATTCCAACCAGTTATACATCTAATGGTAATATTAGTGTTTTGATTTGTCATGAAGAGTGTGTGAAGTTTGCTTCAAAAGTGATTATGGAAATCGAAAATAATGTGTTCGGAAAGAATTCTCATGCAAAGACCAGTCAAGAAATATGGAGGAATACATGTGTTTTGAAGCAGGAAGTGATTGAAAGTGAAACAAATGCCTATAAATTTGCTAAATTTTTTATGAAATATATATCCTATGATGTGCATAAACTGATGAAATTGTACCAGTTTTGAATAAAAATTAACGTAAAAATACACATCATGTCCATTGGAATCTACTTGCATTGATGTTAAACTTGGTCAGTTACTGTAGAAATATTAGGATTCGCGTGTCTCATTCACCGAAGTTAGTTTTCTTTTTTTTTTTAATTTTTTATGGTTGTTCTAAACATTATTTATTTCTTGATATATCATATTTCACACTTTGATTCAAGTGGGTTATGAACTCCCATTTTTACCCCGTATACAGATTGCAGAATCACATCAGTTACACATCAATTGATTGACACATTGCCATACTAGTGTCTATTGTATTCTGCTGCCTTTCCTATCCTCTACTATCCCTCCTCCCCTCCGCTCTCTTCCCCTCTCCTCTCTCTACCCCCTCTACTGTAATAAATTTCTCCCTTTTGTATTATTTTTCCCTTTCCCCTCACATCCTCTTTTATGTAATTTTGTATAACCCTGAGGGTCTACTTCCATTTCCATGCAATTTCCCTTCTCTCTCCCTTTCTCTCCCACCTCTCATCCCTATTTAATATTAATCTTCTTCTCATGCTCTTCATCCCTACTCTGTTCGTAGTTACTCTCCTTTTATCAAAGAAGGCATTTGGCATTTGTTTTTTAGGGATTGGCTAGCTTCACTTTGCATAATCTGCTCTAATGCCATCTATTTTCCTGCAAATTCTATGATTTTGTCATTTTTTAAAGCAGAGTAATACTCCATTGTGTATAAGTGCCACATTTTTTTATCCATTCTTCTATTGAACAGCATCTAGGTTGGTTCCACAGTCTTGCTATTGTGAATTGTGCTGCTATGAACATCAATGTAGCAGTGTCCCTGTAGCATGCTCTTTTAGGGTCTTTAGGGAATAGACCGAGAAGAGGAATAGCTGGGTCAAATGGTAGTTCCATTCACAGCTTTCCAAGAAATCTCCATAATGCTTTCCAAATTGGCTCTACCAATTAGCAGTGCCTCCAATAATGTACAAGTGTACCTGTTTCTCCACATCCTCACCAGCACTTGTTGTTGTTTGACTTCATAATGGCTGCCAATCTTACTGGAATGAGATGGTATCTTAGGGTGGTTTTGATTTGCATTTCTCTGACTGCTGGGGATGGTGAGCATTTTTTCATGTACTTGTTTTTTGATTGTATGTACTTCTCTGAGAAGTGTCTGTTCTGGTTCTTGGCCCATTTGTTTATTGGGTTATTTGTTATCTTATTGTCTATTTTTTTGAGTTCTTTGTATACTCTGAATATTAGGGCTCTATCTGAAGTGTGAGGAGTAAAGATTTGTTCCCAGGATTTAGGCTCCCTATTTACCTCTCTTATTTTTCCTTTTGCTGATAAAAAACTTTTTAGTTTGAGTAAGTCCCATTTGTTGATTCTAGTTATTAACTCTTGTGCTATGGGTATCCTATTCAGGAATTTGGAGGCCGACCCCACAGTATGTAAATCGTAGCCAACTTTTTCTTCTATCAGATGCCATGTCTCTGATTTGATATCAAGCTCCTTGATCCATTTTGAGTTAACTTTTGTGCATGGCGAGAGAAAGGGATTCAGTTTCATTTTGTTACATATGGATTCCAAGTTTTCCCAGCACCATTTTTTGCAGATGCTATTTTCCTTCATTGCATGCTTTTAGCCCCTCCATCAAATATAAGATAGTTGTAGTTTCCTGGCTTGGTTTCTGTGTCCTCTATTCTGAACCATTGGTCCACCTGCCTGTTTTGGTACCATTACCATGGTATTTTTGTTACTATTTTTCTGTAGTATAGTTTGAAGTCTGGTATCGCTATGCCGCCTGATTCACACTTCCTGCTTAGTGTTGTTTTTGTTATTCTGTGTCTTTTATTTTTCCATATGAATTTCATGATTGCTTTCTCTATTTCTAGAAAAAATTCCGTTTGGATTTTGATTGGCATTGCATTAAACCTATTGAGAACTTTTGGTAATATCACCATTTTGATGATATTAGTTCTGCCTATCCATGAACAGGATATATTTTTACATCTTCTAAGATCTTCTTCTATTTCTCTCTTTAGGGTTCTGTAGTTTTCATTGTATAAGACTTTCACATCTTTTGTTAGGTTGATTCCTAATTATTATTATTTTTTTTAGGATATTGTGTATGGAGTGGTTGTCCTCATTTCTATTTCAGAGGATTTGTCGCTGATATGCAGGAATGCCTTTGATTTATGCATGTTGATTTTATATCCTGCCACTTTGCTGAATTCATTTATTAGCTCTATTAGTTTCTTTGTAGACCCTTTTGGGACTGCTAGACATAGAATCATGTGATCCGATAATTTAAGTTCTTCTTTTCCAATTTTTATGCCTTTTATTTCTTTCGTCTGTCTAAATGCTCTGGCTAGTGTTTCGAGAACAATGTTGAACAGAAGTGGTGAGAGAGGGCATCCCTGTCTTGTTCCAGATTTTAGAGAGAATACCTTCAATTTTTCTCCATTCAGAATGATGCTAGCCTGAGGCTTAGCATAGATTGCTTTTACAATATTGAGGTATGTTCCTCTTATCACTAGTTTTTCTAGAGTGTTGAACATAACAGAATGCTGTACTTTATAGAATGCTTTTTTTGCATCTACCGAGATGATCATATGGTTCTTATTTTTAAGTCTATTGATGTGGTGAATAACATTTATTGATTTCCGTATATTGAACCACCCTTGCATCACACGGATGAATCCTACTTGATCAGGATTCACAATTTTTTTGATATGTTTTTGTATCCAATTCGCCAGAATTTTATTGAGGATTTTTTCATGTAGGTTCATTAGAGATATTGGTCTGTAGTTTTCTTTCTTTGAAGTGTCTTTGTCTGGTGTAAGAATCAGGGTGATCTTGGCCTCGTAGAATGAATTTGGAAGATCTCCCTCTTTTTCAATTTCCTGAAACACCTTGAAAAATATTGGTATTTGTTCCTCTTTAAAGGTTTTGTTAAACTCTGCTGTATACCCATACGGTCCTGGGCTTTTCTAAGTTGATAGTGGATTGATGGTTTCTTCTATTTCCTCAGTTGATATTGGTCTGTTTATGTTGTCTATATCCTCCTGACTCAATATGGGCATATCATATGACTTAAGAAATTTATCGATGCCTTCACTGTCTTCTATTTGTTTGGAGTATAAGGATTAAAAATAATTTCTGATTATCTTCTGTATTTCAGAAATATCTCTTATGATATTTTCTTTTTTAATCCCTTATGCTAGTAATTTGAGTTCTCTCTTCTTCTCTTTCATAGCATGGCTAAGGGTCTGTCAATTTTATTTATTTTTTTCAAAGAACCAACTTCTACTTTTGTCAAGTTTTTTCAATTGTTTCTTTTGTTTCAATTTCATTAATTTCAGCTTTGATTTTAATTATTTCTTGCCTTCTACTTCTTTTGCTGTTTCTTTCGTCTTCTTTTTCTAGGATTTTGAGATGAAGTATGAGATCATTTATTTGTTGATTGTTTCTTTTTTTAAGGAATGAACTCCAAGCAATGAATTTTCCTGTTAGAACTGCTTTCAATGTGTCCCATAGATTCCGATATGTTGTGTCTGTGTTTTCATTTATCTCTAAGAATTTTTAAATTTCCTCCTTGATGTCTTCTATAACCCATTGATCACTCAGTAACCTATTGTTCATTCTCCAAGTGATGCATGATTTTTCCTTCCTTCTTTTATCATTGATTTTTAGTTTCATTCCATTATGATCAGATAATATGCATGGTATTATCTGTACTCCTTTATATTGTCTAAGAGTTGCCCTGCGACATAATATATGATCATTTTTAAGAAGGATACATGTGCTGCTGAGAAAAAAAGGTAACTGTTTGATGTTGGGTGTTATATTCTACATATCTCAAATAAGTCTAGGTTATTAATTGTGTTATTGAGTTCTATAGTTTCCTTATTCCTTATTCCTTGTTTGGAAGATCTGTCCAGTGGTGAGAGAGGTGTGTTCATGTCTCCCATGATTACTGTATTGTGGTGTATTAGACTCTTGAACTTGAGAAGAGTTTGTTTGATGAACATAGCTGCACCATTGTTTGGGGCATATATATTAATGATTGCTGTCTCTTGTTGGTGTATGGTTCCCTTGAGCAGTATGTAGTGTCTCTCTTTATCCCTTTTGATTAACTTTGGCTCAAAATCTATTTTATTTGATATGAGTATGGACTCTCCTGCTTGTTTCCGAAGTCCATATGAGTGATATGATTTTTCCCAAACTTTCACCGTCAGTCTATGTATGCATTTTCCTATCAAATGCATCTCCTGTAGGCAGCATATTGTTGGGTCTTGTTTTTTGTTCAATTCTACTAGCCAGTGTGTCTTCATTGGTGAGTTTAAGCCATTAACATTTAGGGTTATTATTGAGATATGGGTTGTTCTTCCAGCCATATTTGTTTATTTATGTTACTAAACATGGTTTGTTTTCCTCTTTGATTATTTTCCCCCCTTTAATGTCCTACCTCCCACTGTTGGTTTTCATTGTTATTTTCCATTTCCTCTTCCTGCAATGTTTTGCTGAGGATGTTTTGAAGAGATGGTTTTCTAGCTGCAAATTCTTTTCACTTTTGTTTATCGAGGAAGGTTTTAATTTCATCTTCCATACTGAAGCTTAATTTCGCTAGATACACAATTCTTGGTTGGAACCCATTTTCTTTCAGTGTTTCAAATATGTTATTCCAGGATCTTCTAGCTTTCAGAGTCTGTGTTGAAAGATCAGCTGTTATCCTGATTGGTTTACCCTAATCGTAATCTGCTTCCTTTCTCTTGTAGCTTTTAAAATTCTCTCTTTTTTCTGTTTGTTGGGCATCTTCATTATAATGTGTCTAGTTGTGGCTCTCTTATGATTTTGCACATTCGGCGTTCTGTAGGCTTCTAGGACTTGGGATTCTGTTTTATTTATCAAGTCTGGGAAGTTTTCTCGTATTATTTCATTGAATAGGTTGCTCATTCCTTTGGTTTGGACCTCTATACCTTCCTGTATCCCAATGACTGTTAAGTTTGGCCTCTTTATGTTATCCCATATTTCTTGGATATTCTGCTTGTGGTTTCTTAACAGTCTTGCTGAGTGGTCTATGTTCTTTTCAAGTTGAATTACTTTGTCTTCATTGTCTGATGTTCTATGTTCTAAGTGTTCTACTCTCCTGGTAGTATTCTCAATTGAGTTTTTAAGTTGGATTATTCCTTCCTGCAATTCTAGGATTTCTGTTTGTTTGTTTTTACAACCTCTATCTCCCTATATAGTTGATCTTTTGCTTATTGGATTTGTTTATGTAATTCATTGTCGAAGTGATCTTTAATTGTCTGATTTTGTTGTCTAATGTCTTCCTTGAGACTCCAGATCATCTAAAGCATGAGTATCCTGAATTCTTTATCTGACATTCAATCTGATGCAGCTATTACCTCTTCTAAAGTTGTGTTGACCTGCATTGCTTGTGGTCCTTTCTTTCCTTGTCTTTTCATACTGCTCGCGTTTCTCTCTGCTTGTTGAAACTGTTTTGTTTTGGGCAGTGGCTCTGCTCTGCCCCTATTCCTATTGGGGTGACCTAACAACCACGCTGGTGGGCCGCTGGGCTTGTACTGGGCGCGGGAGAAGGCTCTGCTTTGCCACTACTCCAATAGGGGTGCCGTGTCTACCACACCAGCGGGTCGTTGGGCCTGTTCTGGGCATAGGCGGTGGCTCTGCTCTGCCCCTACTCCAATTGGGGTGACGTGACTACCACGCCTGCTGGTTGATGGGCCTGTTCCAGGCACGGGCGGCAGCTCTGCTCTGTCACTACTCCAATTGGGATGACATGACTACCACGCCTGCAGGTCGCTGGGCCTGTGCCGAGCATGGGCGGCGGCTCTGCTCTGCCCCTCTGGCTAGAAGACAAAGTGAGAGAGACTCGGGTGTTTGTGACTCACTTTTTTTACCAGGAGACCAACTGTTTCTGTCACCGCTGGTATCGATGAAGTTATCTCCTCCACCACTTTGTGATGACATCAGATCTCTAACATGTTGGTATCCCATGCGAATGGCAGCATTTCGTTCCCTTTGCCGGATGACCAAAGCAATGGGTGAGTCCTGACCAGCCCTCACAAGCCCCGTCTCAATCCTGTTGCCACTGCCTATGAAGGCTAGGTAGGTATTTACCTCCACAATATTCAGCAAGACCTAGACCGAGAAGGAGTTTCCGCGGGTTCTTTAGCCCTAGGCCTGATCAGTTCCAGGAGCCAGAATTCGGCCGCTCTGGGCTTGGTGTATGTTCTGATAGGAACAGGCCTGAGTAATTTGTCTCCGAGACACAGGCGAATGGCAGCCTGAGATTACCTGTTCTATAGCTGAATGAGCTGCTATGAGTTGAAAACAGGAATGGTGACGTCAGCTCTCCAAGATGGTGGCCCCTGGCTTCCTCTGTGGTCTGACTGGTGTGGAAAACCGAATTGGACCGCGTCCTTCCCCGGTCTCAAACCCAGAATTCAGCAATGAGAACAGTGATTGTACAGCTGGCAGGAGCCCACAGAATCTGCACCACTGAATATTTGTGTTGCTATCTCATTGTTTGCCAGCATGCGCCACAGACTCTAGCCGCAGGGCGATTTGCTGAATAAGCAGCATGACGCTCTATGCGGACAAATCACTCACGTTTGAGCCCCGTAGCTAATCCTCATGAGATGGAAATACTTCCACTAGGTTTTGGAGCACCCAAATTTTGCTGGAAATTCGTCATTCTCTTGCACAGTGATGCTGTATATGGGGTTGATGCACTCCTTTCGCTGCCATCATATGATCCCCTGAAGTTAGTTTTCAGTACTGGAAACGAATATGTATTTCAGGTGGATGAATATTTCTGAGAATAAACTTGTGAAAATTGATTATAAATCCACATACATAAATATGAATGAATTTAGGGAGTGTAAAATAAGACAAATACATTTCATATTTTGAAAAATCTGGAGAGTTAATACATATATATATATATATATATACATATATATATATATATATATATAGATAGATAGATACACACACAGAGAGAGACATTAAAAAGTAGCATTATGTATGCCAATTGAAATTCACCATGAAATATATATCATCCACAGATCCAAAAATACTCATTTTCCTGAACATCAATTTATGTTGTTCAACTAGAAAGCTGACCCATATGTTTAATTTTCAGTTCCAACAGCGTTTAGTAGGAGTGATCTTTTCTTACAGTTTGTATCTGCCAAGTCAGCCACCTCACAAAATGTATGTGTGATACCTGGTAGAATTCAATATGTGCATAAAAAAATACATGTGCTGAATAGACTACAGAGAAAGGGAGACAGTTATTCACATATTTGTTAACTTTTAAAACACATAAAGAACTGTTTCAATTAAAATTTGCTAGATTTATAGCACCTACCATTTATCATAGGAAAGGCAAGTCCAACTATACACCATGCCTCCTGTGAACCTCTTGTATTTCTATTTTGTTTGGGTTATTTTTCTCCATCATATTAAGATTAGAAGTAAAAGTCTAGAAGGGAATTTGTTAGTGTCAGGGATTCAGTATTTCGAATGGAAAATTGGAAAATGTATCCAATGTGTATGCAAATATGTGCTACACAAAAATCTTCCCACTCTCATTCAGAACAATGCCTTGGCATTACCTTCGCCCCATGTAAGACACAATTAGAGGAGAAGAGTTAGAAAATCTGTGAATACATACCTGTTATAGAAAATGCTCAGGAGTTCGCAAATTTGGAGGTGGTAGAGGAGTTTCCAAAAGTAAGGGACAGGGTAAACACTCCACAAACATGAAGCTCTGCTGGCCTAACATCTGGAGAAACTACCTCTGAGGGTGAGCACTTGAAATATATTTTGTTGTCAGGAGCATTAGCTTCCTTTGTAGTGAGACCATCAAAGCTGGGTCTGCATCTATGTGACATGGATGACATGGTTTCTTTTTTTCCGATGAACATGAGGCAGCAGTGCTGAATTTTCTCTTTGTAGGTAAACTGTGGCCACTGAGGGCAAGTGTCTCCTCATCTGGACTGTGAAGCCATTTGGTCATCCTCCACTCTTTGTGGTGTTTTTTGCTGTTGCACTAGGAGTGTGGTATTTGCTTCATGAAATAAAAAGAGTTCAACTGGGACACAGTGCTGTAGGGAGTTCTTTCAGTTGTGGTGGGTTGGGTTCTGTTGGAGAATGCACCAACCAGGCTTCTATCCCACATAGCTTGCAACATTGACCATAGCAACCTGATTCTGAACATTGCCCTGAAACCTCTCCATATAACAAGATTCTTTTACATATAAGGGTCTACTGGCTGCAAAATGTCAGTCACAAGTTATTTGGACACCAATGGCAGATAAACATGGCCACACCAGAGATATTTTATCACACACCTGCCCACCACGGCTCTAGGAACACTACTCAGCAGGTTCCAACTTACTTGCATCTCTGTTATACACCATTTTCATGAAACCCAGTCAATAAAGGCAATGTCTTGTATTCTCATGATCAGCTAGAGGACATCCAAAGGTTCTCCTGTGACACCTAGTCTTGGGAATTTCAAAAATTTCATGGTATTCATCTAGCCATTATTCAAGGAAGAAGTTGTAGGCACTGTGGGTATCAATTCATTCATTAACCATTAAATGTTGAGTAAGCTCACTTCAATGAAAGCTCTGGAGAACTCTCAGAGGCAAGTCTTCCCAAAGGGTGGCCAAAAGGTCACATGAAGCCAGGCCCATTGAGGTCTACAATGTGAGGTCCATGTGTGTTTTCACTCTCAACTATGGCTGCCAAGTCTTTCAGAATAAAATCATGTGATATCCTGGCTGAGATTCCCTTTGCTCTGTGGAAAGCCAACTTGGGCGTAGATCTCACTTTCCAAGGGCGACTCTCATGCATGGCCTTCTAAAAGCCCAACACAATCCATGCCAATACTTCTCTGAGGTCAATTCCAGAACTCAGTCTCTATGTTGAATCACACAAGAGTTCAAGCCCAGGTGTACCCAGTCATCTCTTCCTACCGCCATACAAATGTTCACAGTTAAAACCAAAACACCCCAACATGGCCCTCATCTTCTTCCATGTAGACACTCATCATAATCTCCGGCTGGAGGTTTCCATGAGGTACACAGCCCACGTCCGTGTCCAAAATAAGCTCCCTTGCCCCTCATTTGCCTAACATCAGGGTTGACTGGACTGCCTTCCTGTGAAACAGAAGTGAAAAAATAGGCCTGGCGTTAATATTGCTCTACTTCTCCAACTTGAGGCCTACTGAGTGTGGGGTTTAGATTCTTTATGTAAATTCATATTTTTTGTTGTTGTACTTTAACTTTTTAATATGTTTTCATTTTTTAAATATTTTTATTTTATTATTATTATTATTTTAAACTTTAATTTACATCTTTTAAATGATCATTATTTTTAAATTTTTTTCTTTCTTTCTTTCTTTTCTATTTTTTCTTTTGTCTTATCATTTCTTTTCAATTTTCTGATTTCCCCTTCCTCGAATTCTACCTGCCTACTCTCATTCTCTTTAGTGACTTCTTCCCTTTCCTTCTAATATCTTTTCTTCCAAGCATCAAATAAATTTATAAGAGTAAGTAGTAACTCAACAGTCAAACAGAGCAAGAAGTAACATGAGCAGCACAAAAAATCAAGGAAGAAAATAAGTACAAACAACGAAGGACAGCCAAAATATTCAGGAGGACCTATAGTCATCAGAAAAATGGTCATATAAAGAACTCAAGGAATACCTTAGACAGATGGAATTGAAACTTAAAGAGGATACGAGACAGCAAATCCAAACAGTGAAAGAACACATTGAAAATGAATTACATAAACAGATAAAAGAAGAAGTTATGCATCTTTATCAGGAGATAGAGATTATAAAAAAATCAAACAATAATTCTAGAAATGAAGGAAACGATAAACCAAATTAAAAAGTCAATTGAGAGTATCACTAACACTGTGGAGCAAGTAGAAGACAGAATGTCAGATAATGAAGACAAAATATATCATCTTGAAATGAATCTAGCCAACACAGAAAGGCTGGTAAAAAATCATGAGTAAAACATCCAAGAGATATGGGATAACATAAAAAAAAAAATTAATGAGTCATCTGGATAGGTACACAGATTCAAACCAAGGGAATTAGGAATCTATTGAATGAAATAATTACAGAAATATTTCCAGAAATACAAAGTAAATGGATATACAAATTGGACATGCTTACAGGACACGGAGCACACAAAATCACAGTAGACCAACACCAAGACACATTGTTATGAAGATATCCAATATACAAAACAAAGAGAAAATATTAAAAGCTCTAAGAGAAAGGAGGCAGATTACCTTAAGGGGTAAACCAATAAGGTTGAGAATGGAATTTTCATCACAGTCGCTGAAAGCAAGAAGATCCTGGAACAACTTATTTCAAACACTGAAAGACAATGAATGCCAACCAAGAATTCTGTATCCATCAAAATTAAGCTGCAGGTATGACAATGAAATAAAAATATTTCATGATAAACAAAAGGTAAAAAAATTTGTAGCCAGAAAACCAGCATTGCAAAGCATCTTGAGCAAAACAATACACGAAGAAGAAATGAAAATCAACAACCAAAACCATCAGTGGGAAGTGCCTCAGTAATGACTGAGGGTGGGGGAAAAGCTAATCATGGAGAAACAAACTAAATTAAAAAAAAAAAAGATGAATCATCAATCATGAGCGGCAGTACAAACCATATATCAATAGTGACTCTAAATGTTAATGGCTTAAACTCTCCAATAACGCGACATAGGCTGGTAACTTGGATTAAAAATGAATCCAACAATATGTTGCCTCCAGGAGGCACATCTGAATGGAAAAGACATACACAGGCTGAAGGTGCAAGTTTTGGAAAAAATATACCATGCAACGCTCCCCATAAGCAAGCAGGGGTGGCATGCTCATATCGAATAAAATCGACTTCAAGACTAATTTAATCAAAAGGGATAAGAAAGGACATTATATACTGTTAAAAGGAACCATTCATCAACAAGACATAAAAATTATCAATATTTATGCACCAAATAATGGTGCTGCAATGTTCAAAAAACAAATTCACCTCAAGTTCCAGAATGAAATAGACCACAACACAATAATTATGGGTGACTTCAACACACCTCTCTCACCATTGGACAGATCCTCCAAACAAAAGTGAATAAAGAAACTATAGAACTCAATATCACAATCAATAACCTAGACTTAACTGACATATATCGAATATATCAATCATCATCGAGTGGATATACTTTTTTCTCAGTAGCACGTGGATCCTTCTCAAAAATAGACCATATATTATGTCATAGAGCAACCCTCAGTAAATATACAGGGGTTGAGATAATACCATGAATTTTTTCTGATCATAATGGAATGAAACTGGAAACCAATGATAAAAAAAGGAAGGAAAAATCCTACATCACATGGAAAATGAACAATATGTTACTGAATGATCAGTGGGTTACAGAAGATATAAAGGAGGAAATAAAAAAATTCTTAGAGATACATGAAAATACAGACACAATATATCAGAATCTATGGGACACAATGAAAGCAGTTTTAAGAGGGAAATTCATCGCCTGGAGGTCATTCCTGAAAAAAAGTAAAAACGAACAAATAAATGAGCTCACACTTCAACTCAAAGCCCTAGAAAAGGAAGAGCAAAACAACAAAAAATGTAGCAAAAAGCAAGAAATAATTAAAATCAGAGCAGAAATCAACGAAATTGAAACAAAAGAAACTATTGAAAAAATTAACAAAACTAAAAGGTGGTTCTTCGAAAAAATAAATATGTTCGACAGACCCTTAGGCATGCTAATGAAGAGAAGAAGAGAGAGAACTCAAATTACTAACATATGGGATGAAAAAGGCAATATTACAACAGATGCTTCCGAAATACAGAAGACAATTAGAAATTATTTAGAAAACCTATATTCCAATAAAATAGAATATAGTGAAGACATCGATAAATTTCTTAAGTCATATGATATTCCCAGACTGAGTCAGAAGGATACACACAATTTAAACCTACCAATGTCAATGGATGAAACAGAAGAAGCAATCAAAAGACTACAAACCAAGAAAAGCCCAGGAACGGATGGCTATACAGCGGAGTTTTACAAAACATTTAAAGAAGATTTAATACCAATACTTTTCAAGTTATTTCAGCATAGAGAAAAAGAGGGAGCTCTTCCAAATTCATTCTATGAGGCCAACATCACGCTGATTCCGAAATCAGAAAAAGACACCTCAAAGAAAGAAAACTACAGACCAATATATCTGATGAACCTACATGCAAAAATCCTCAATAAAACTCTGGTGAATCGAATACAAAGGCACATCAAAAAAATTATGCACCATGATCAAGTAGGATTCATAGCTGGGATGCAAGGATGGTTCAATATACGGAAATCAATAAATGTTATTCACCACATCAATAGACTTAAAGATAAGAACCATATGATCATCTCGATAGAAGCAAAAAAAACATTTGACAAGGTACAGCATCCCTTTATGTTCAAAACATTAGAAAAAATAGGGATAACAGGAAGTTACCTCGACATTGTAAAAGCTATCTATGCTAAGCCTCAGGCTAGCATCATTATGAATGGAGAAAAATTGAAGGCATTTCTTCTAAAATCTGGAACAAGACAGGGATGCCCTCTCTCACCACTTCTATTCCATATAGTTCTCGAAACACTGTCCAGAGCAATTAGACATACTAAACAAACAAAAGGCATAAAAATAGGAAAATAAGAACGCAAATTATCACTATTTTCGGGTGACATTATTCTATACATAGAAGACACAAAAAGGTGTACAAAAACTACTAGAACTAAAAAATGAATGACCTGCGACCCACCGGCAGGTCAGGCCCAGAAACCTGCAGAGGGGCACAGCTGCCCCACCCACCTGCAAGGTAGGCGATACCGTGACCACTGACAAAACAGGCCCAGTGGCCGTCTGACACATCACCCCGGTTGGGGGAGGGGCAGAGCCGCCACCAGCACCTGTTAGGTAGACAGACCTGCAAACGACAGACAGAACAGGGCTAGCGGCCAGCGGAGGTGCAGAGCCGCTGCTCACGCCTGCAAGGTAGGCGAACCTGTGACCACCGAAAGAACAGGCCCACCGAAAGTAGAGGCACAGCAGCCTGCCGGCGTAGTAGGCACATTGCCCCAATTGGAGGAGGGGCAGAACCACCGCCAAAGCCTGCGAGGGAGACTTTGCAACTATATAAGAGCAATATAAATATATAGGGGGAAAATCAATAACACAACAGTTTCACCAAGCTGAAAGAAACGCGATCAGTATGAAAAGACAAGGAAAGAAAGGACCACAAGCAATGCAGGTCAACTCAACTTTAGAAGAGGTAATATCTGCAGCAGATGGAATGTCAGATAAAGAATTCAGGATATACATGCTTCAGATTATCTGGAGTCTCAAGGAAGACATTAGACAGCATAATCAGACAATGAAAGACCACTTCGAGCACTTCGAAAATGAATTACATAAACAAATACAAGAAGCAAAAGATCAATTATACAGGGAGATCAAGGTTATAAAAACAAACAAACAGAAATCCTGGAAATGCAGGAAACAATAAACCAAATTAAAAACTCAATTGAGAATACTACCAGCAGAGTAGAACACTTAGAAGATAGAACATCAGAAAATGAAGACAAAGTATTTCAAATGGAGAAGAACATAGACAGCTCAGCAAAGCTGTTAAGAAACCATGAGCAGAACATTCAAGAAATATGGGATAACATAAAGAGACCAAACTTAAGAGTCATTGGGATACAGGAAGGTATAGAGTTCCAAACAAAAGGAATGAGCAATCTATTCAATGAAATAATACGAGAAAACTTCCCAGACTTGAAGAATGAGACAGAATCCCATATCCTAGAAGCCTACGGGACGCCGAATGTGCAAAATCATAAGAGATCCACACCTAGACACATTATAATGAAGATGCCCAACATACAGAATAAGGAGAGAATTTTAAAAGCTACAAGAGAAAGGAAGCAGATTACATTTAGGGGTAAACCAATCAGGATAACAGCTGATCTTTCAACACAGACTCTGAAAGCTAGAAGATCCTGGAATAACATATTTGAAACACTGAAAGAAAATGGGTTCCAACCAAGAATTGTGTATCCAGCAAAATTAAGCTTCAGTATGGAAGATGAAATTAAAACCTTCCATGATAAACAAAAGTGAAAAGAATTTGCAGCTAGAAAACCATCTCTTCAAAACATCCTCGGCAAAACATTGCAGGAAGAGGAAATGGAAAATAACAATGAAAACCAACAGCGGGAGGGAGTACAGTAAAGAGGGGGAATAATCAAAGAGGAAAACAAACCATGTTTAGTAACATAAATAAACCAATATGACTGGAAGAACAACCCATATCTCAATAATAACCCTAAATGTTAATGGCTTAAACTCACGAATGAAGAGACACAGGCTAGTAGAATGGATCACAAAACAATACCCAACAATATGCTGCCTTCAGTAGACGCATTTGATAGGAAAAGACATACATAGACTGAAGGTGAAAGGTTGGGAAAAATCATATCACTCTTATGGACTTCGGAAACAAGCACGAGTGTCCATACTCATATCAAATAAAATAGATTTCAAGCCAAAGTTAATCAAAAGGGATGAAGAGGGACACTACATACAGCTCAAGGGAACCATACACCAACAAGACATCACAATCATAAATATATATGCCCCAAACAATGGTGCAGCTATGTTCATCAAACAAACTCTTCTCAAGTTCAAGAGTCTAATAGACCACCATACAATAATTATGGGAGACTTCAACACACCTCTCTCACCACTGGATAGATCTTACAAAGAAAAGTTGAATAAGGAATCTATAGAACTCAATAACATAATTAATAACCTAGACTTAATTGACATATATAGAATATACCACCCAAGATCAAGCAGTTACACTTTTTTCTCAGCAGCACTTGGATCCTTCTCAAAAATAGATCATATATTATGTCACAGGGCAACTCTTAGACAATATAAAGGAGTAGAGATAATACCATGCATCTTATCTGAACATAATGAAATGAAATTGAAAATCAACGATAAAAGAAGTAAGGAAAAATCATGCATCAATTGGAGAATGAAAAATAGGTTACTGAATGATAAATGGGTTATAGAAGACATCAAGGAGGATATTAAAAAATTCTTAGAGATAAATGAAAACACAGACACAACATATCGGAATCTATGGGACACATTGAAAGCAGTTCTAAGAGGAAAATTTATTGCTTGGAGTTCATTCCTTAAAAAAAGAAACAAACCAACAAATAAATGATCTAATACTTCAACTCAATGTCCTAGAAAAAGAAGAGCAAAACAACAGCAAAAAAGTAGAAGACAAGAAATAATTAAAATCAGAGCAAAAATTAATGAAATTGAAACAAAAGAAACAATTGAAAAAATTGACAAAACTAAAAGTTGGTTCTTTGAAAAAATAAATAAAATTGACAGACCCTTAGCCACGCTAATGAAGAGAAGAAGAGAGAGAACTCAAATTACTCACATATGGGATGAAAAAGGCAATATCACAACAGACACTTCAGAAATACAGAAGATTATCAGAAATTATTTTGAATCCTTATACTCCAATAAATTAGAAGATAGTGAAGGCATCGATAAATTTCTTAAGTCATATGATTTGCCCAGATTGAGTTAGGAGGATATTGACAACCTAAACAGACGAATATCAACTGAGGAAATAAAGAAACCATCAAAAGACTACCAACTAAGAAAAGCCCAGGACCGGATGGGTATACAGCAGAGTTTTACAAAACCTTTAAAGAGGAACTAATACCAATACTTTTCAAGCTATTTCAGGAAAATGAAAAACAGGGAGAACTTCCAAATTCATTCTATGAGTCCAACATCACCCTGATTCCTAAACCAGACAATAACACTCCAAAGAAAGAAAACTACAGACCAATATCTCTAATGAACCTAGATGCAAAAATGCTCAATAAACTTCTCGCGAACCGGATACAAAAACATATCAAAAAAATTGTGCACCATGATCAGGTAGGATTTATCCCTGGGATGCAAGGTTGGTTCAATATACGAAAATCAATAAATGTTATTCACCACATCAATAGGCTTAAATATAAGAACCATATGATCATCTCGATAGATGCGGAAAAAGCATTCGACAAAGTACAGCATCCCTTTATGTTCAAAACTCTACAAAAATTAGGGATAACAGGAACATACCTCAATATTGTAAAAGAAATCTATGCTAAGCCTCAGCCTAGCATCATTCTGAATGGAGAAAAACTGAAGGCATTCCCTCTAAAATCTGGTACAAGACAGGCATGCCCTCTCTCACCACTTCTGTTCAACATAGTTCTCGAATCACTGGCCAGTGCAATTAGACAGACAAAAGAAATTAAAGGCATAAAAATAGGAAAAGAAGAACTCAAATTATCACTATTTGCAGATGACATGATTCTATACCTAGCAGACCCAAAAGGGTCTACAAAGAAACTATTAGAGCTAATAAATGAATTCAGCAAAGTGGCAGGATATAAAATCAACACGCATAAATCAAAGGCATTCCTGTATATCAGCGACAAATCCTCTGAAATATATATGAGGACAACCACCCCATTCACAATATCCTCAGAAAAAATAAAGTACTTGGGAATCAACCTAACAAAAGAGGTGTAAGACTTATACAATGAATACTACAGAACCCTAAAGAGAGAATTGAAGAAGATCTTAAAAGATGGAAAAATATACCCTGTTCATGGATAGGTAGAATTAACATCATCAAAATGGCGATATTAACAAAAGTTCTCAATAGGTTTAATGCAATGCCAATCAAAATCCCAATGGCATTTCTTGTAGAAATAGAGAAAGCAATCATGAAATTCATATGGAAAAATAAAAGACCCAGAATAGCAAAAACATTGCTAAGCAGGAAGTGTGAATCAGTCGGTATAGCTATACCAGACTTCAAACTATACTACAGAGCAATAGAAACAAAAACAGCATGGTACTGGTACCAAAACAGGCGGGTGGACCAATGGTACAGAATAGAGGACACAGAAACCAATCCACAAAACTACAACTATCTTATATTTGATAAAGGGGCTAAAAGCATGCAATGGAAGAAGGCTAGCATCTTCAACAAATGGTGTTGGGAAAACTGGAAATCCATATGCAACAAAATGAAACTGAATCCCTTTCTCTCACCATGCACAAAAGTTAACTCAAAGTGGATCAAGGAACTTGATATCAAATCAGAGACATGACGTCTGATAGAAGAAAAAGTTGGCTATGATCTACATACTGTGGGGTCGGGCTCCAAATTCCTCAATAGGACACCCATAGCACAACAGTTAATAACTAGAACCAACAAATGGGACTTACTCAAACTAAAAAGTTATTTTCTCATCAAAAGAAACAATAAGAGAGGTAAATAGGTAGCCTACGTCCTGGGAACAAATCGTTACTCCTCACACTTCAGACAGAGCCCTAATATCCAGAATATACAAAGAACTAAAAAAATTAGACAATGAGATAACGAATAACCCAATCAACAAATGGGCCAAGGACCTGAACAGAAATTTCTCAGAGGAGGACATACAATCAATCAAGAAGTATATGAAAAAATGCTCACCATCTCTAGCAGTCAGAGAAATGCAAATAAAAACCACCCTAAGATACCATCTCACTCCAGTAAGATTGGCAGCCTTTAGGAAGTCAAACACCAACAAGTGCTGGCGAGGATGTCGGGAAAAGTGTACTCTTGTACATTACTGGTGGGACTGCAAATTGGTGCGCCCAATTTGGAAAGCAGTATGGAGATTTCTTGGAAAGCTCGGGATGGAACCACCATTTGATCCAGCTATTCCCCTTCTCGGTCTATTCCCTAAAGACCTAAAAAGAGCACACTATAGGGCCACTGCTACATCCATGTTCATAGCAGCACAATTCACAATAGCAAGACTGTGGAACCAACATAGATGTCCTTCAATAAAAGAATGGATAAAAAAATGTGGCATTTATACACAATGGAATATTACTCTGCATTAAGAAATGACAAAATCATAGAATTTGGAGGGAAATGGATGGCATTAGAGCAGGTTATGCTAAGTGAAGCTAGCCAATCCCTTAAAAACAAATGCCAAATATCTTCTTTGATATAAGGAGAGTAACTAAGAACAGAGTAGGGACGAAGAGCATGAGAAGAAGATTAACATTAAACAGGGATGAGAGGTGGGAGGGAAAGGGAGAGAGAAGGAAAATTGCATGTAAATGGAAGGAGACCCTCAGGGGTATACAAAATTACATACAAGAGGAAATGAGGGGAAAGGAGGAAAAATATAAGGGGGAGAAATGAAATACAGTAGAGGAGGTAGAGAGAGAAGAGGGGAGGGGAGGGGGGAGGGGGGATAGTAGAGGATAGGAAAGGCAACAGAATACAACAGTCACCAGAATGGCAATATGTAAATCAATGGTTGTGCAATTGATGTGATTCTGCAATCTGTATATGGGGTAAAAATGGGAGCTCATATCCCACTTGAATAAAAGTGTGAAATATGATATATCAAGAACTATGAAATGTTTTGAACAACCTACAATAAAATTAATTAAAAAAAAAACCAGCATGGTACTGGTACCAAAACAGGCGGGTGGACCAATGGTACAGAATGGAGGACACAGAGATTAATCCAAAAAGCTACAACTATTTTATATTTGATAAAGGAGCTAAAAGCATGCAATGGAGGAAATATAGTATCTTCAACAAATGGTGTTGGGAAAAATGGAAATCCATGTGCAACAAAATGAAACTGAATTCCTTTCTCTCGCCATGCACAAAAGTTAACTCATAGTGGATCAAGGTGCTAGATATCAAATCAAAGACTCTGTGTCTGATAGAAGAAAAAGTTGGCTCTGATCTACATATTATGGGGTCGGGCTCCAAATTCCTTTATATGACATCCATAGCACAAGAGTTAATAACAAGAATCAACAAATGGGACTACTTAAACTGAAAAGTTTTTTATCAGCAAGAGAAAGAATAAGAGAGGTAAATAAGGAGCATACATCATGGGAACAAATTTTTACTCCTCACACTTCAGATAGAGGCCTAATATCCAGAATATACAAAGAACTCAAAAAATTAGACAATAAGATAACAAATAACCCAATAAACAAATGGGTCAAGGACTTGAACAGACACTTCTCAGAGGAGGACATACAATCATTCATCAAGTACATAATAAAATGCTCACCATTTCTAGCAGTCAGAGAAATTCAAATCAAAATCACCCTAAGATACCATCTCACTCCAGTAAATTGGTAGCCATTATGAAGTCAAACAACAACAAGTGCTGGCAAGGATGTGGGGTAAAAGATACTCTTGTACATTGCTGGTGGGACTGTAAACTGGTGTGGCCAATTTGGAAAGCAGTATGGAGATTCCTGGGAA
The DNA here is from genome assembly GCF_048772815.1 of Callospermophilus lateralis. Taxonomy (NCBI): domain Eukaryota; kingdom Metazoa; phylum Chordata; class Mammalia; order Rodentia; family Sciuridae; genus Callospermophilus; species Callospermophilus lateralis. The sequence goes on along the minus strand of NW_027511947.1, from coordinate 260,200 downwards.
AGCTGTGAATGGAACCACAATTTGACTCAGCTATTGCCCTTCTCGGACTATTCCCTGAAGACCTTAAAAGAGAGTAATACAGGGATACTACCACATGGATTTTCATAGCAGTACAATTCACAATTGATACACTGTGGATCCAACCCAGATGCCCTTCAATAGATGAATGGATAAAAAAAATGTGGCTTTTATACACTATGGAGTATTACGCAGCACTAACAAATGACAAAATCATAAAATTTGCAGAAAAATGGATGGCACTGGAGCAGATTATGCTTAGTGAAGATAGCCAATCCCTAAAAAATAAATACCAAATGTCTTCTTTGATATAATGAGAGCAACTAAGAACAGAGCAGGGAGCAATAGCAGGAAGAAAAGATTAACTTTAAACAGAGACATGAGGTGGGAGGGTAAGTGAGAGAAAAGGGAAATTGCATGGTAATGGAGGGAGACCCTCATTGTTACACAAAATCACATATTGTTGTTAGTGGAATGGGAAAATAAACATGGAGTGAAATAAATTACAGTAGATGGGGAAAAAAGAGAAGATCGGAAGGAAGGGGAGGGGAGATAGTAGAGTATAGGAAAGGTAGCAGAATACAACAGTAGCTAATAGGGCATTATGTAAAAATGTGGATGTGTAATCGATGTGATTCTGTAATCTCTATTTGGGCTAAAAATGGGAGTTCATAAGCCACTTGAATCTAATGTATGAAATATTGTATGTCAAGAGATTTTTAATGTTTTGAGCAACCAATAAAAGAAAAAAAGTAGCAATATATATGCCAATCGAAATTCATCATGAAATATATATAATCCACAGATCGAAAAATATTCATTTTACTGAACATGGATTAATGTATAATGTTATTCAACTAGGAAGCTCACCCATAGGTTGAATTTTCAGTTCCAACAGCATTTAGGAGGAGTTACCCTTTCTCACAATTTGCATCTGCCAATTCAGTTACCTCACAAGTATGTACGTGTGGTACCAGGTAGAATTCTATATGTGCATATAAAAATACATGTGCTGAATTGGCTACAGAGAAAGGGAGACAGGAATTCACATATTTGTTAATTTTAAAAACACATGTAGAACTATTTCAACAAAAAATGACTAGATTTATAACTCCTACACTATATAATGCAAAAGGCAATTGTAACAATACACCATGCCTCCTCTGAACTGCTTGTATTTCTATTCTGTTTGGGTTAATTTTCACCATCATATTAGAATTATTAGTCAGAGTATAGTAGGGTATGTGTTAGTTTCAGGGCTTCAGTATTTCAAATAGAAAATTGAAAAATGAATCGAATGTGTATGTAAATATGTGCTACACAAAAATCTTCCCACTCACATTCAGAACAATGCCTTGATATTACCTTGGCCCAAGTAAGACACAATTAGAGTAGAAAAGTGTGAAAATCTGTGAATACATATCTGGAATGGAATATGCTTGGGAGTTCACAACCTTGGTGGTGGTAGAGGAGTTTCCAAAAGTAAAGAACAGTGTAAACACTCCACAAACATGGAGCTCTGCTGGCCTAAGACTTCTTGGAAAACTGCCTCTGAGGTTGGGCACTTGAAATATATGTTGTTGTCATGAGCTTTAACTTCCTTTGTAGTGAGACCATCAAAATGGGTTTGCATCTATGTGACCTGGAAGACATGGTTTCTTATATTCCAATGACCATGAGGCAGCAGTGCTGAATTCTCTCTTTGTATGTAAACTGTGGCCACTGGAGGCTAAGTGTCTCCTCGTGTGGACTGTGAAGACATTTGGTCATCCTCCACTTTTCGTGGTGTTTCTTGCTGCTGCACTGGGAATTTGGTATTTGCTTCACCAAATACAAGGAGTTCTACTAGGATACAGTGCTGAAGGGAGTTCTGTCACGTGTGGTGGGTCAGGGTCTGCAGGAGAATGCACCAACCAGGCTTCTATCACACACAGCTTGCCCCAATAACCATAGTAAACTGATTCTGAACATTGCCGTGAAACCTCTCCATATAAAAAATGCCTTTACATATAAGTGTCTGATTTCTGCACGATGTCAGTCATAATCCATTTGGAAGCCAATGGCCGATCCACATGGCCCCACCATGGTGTTTTATCACACACCTGCCCACCACTGCTCTAGGCCCACTAATCAGCAGGATACAAATTACTGGCATCTCTGTTCTACACCATTTTCATAAAACCCAGTAAAACAAGGCATTCTCTGGTATACACATGATCAACCACAGGACTTCCAAAGATTCTCCAGTGCCACCTGGTCATGGAAATTTCAAAAATTTCATGGTATTTATCTAGCCATTTTTCAAAGATTAAGTTGGAGGCACTGTGGGTTTCAAATCATTCAGGAACCATTAAGTGTTGAGAAAGCTCATTTCAATGAAAGCTCTGGAGAACACTCACAGGCAAGGCTTCTCAAAGAGTTGCCAAAAGGTCACATGAAGCCAGGCAAATTGAGGCCTACAATGTGAGGTCCATGTGTGTTTTGACTCTCAACTATACCTGCCAATCTTTCAAAATAAAATCATGTGATATCCTGGCTGAGGTTCCCATTGTTTTGTGGAAAGACACCCTGGGCCTAGATCTCAGTTTCCATGGGTGAGTCTCATGCATGGCCTTCTAAAATCCCAACACAATTCATGGCAATACTTCTCTGAGTTCAGTTCCAGAACTCAGTCTCTAAGGGGAATCACGCCAGAGTTCAAGCCCAGGTGGAACCAGTCATTCCTTCCAACCACCACAAAAATGACCACAATTAAAATCAAAACACTCCCACAGGGCCCTCATCTTCTTCCATATAGACACTCATCATAACCTCTGGCTGGAGATTTCTATGAGGGGCACAGCCTAAGAAAGTGTCCAAAATAAGCTCACTTGCCCCTCATTTGCCTAAAATCATGGTGGCCTGGACACTACTCCTGTGAACCTGGAGTGATCAAATATTCCTGCTGTTAAAGTGTTCCGCTTCTCCAATTTGAGGCCTACTGGCTGTGAGGTATAGATTCTTTATGTGATTTGGAGTCATGAGAAAACCCAAGCACATATGGGCAAGCCTCTGCAGGGATTTGAAGAACTCATTTAATCCAAAGAATCCCTATTCTCACTTAATGGAGGTCAGGAACCTAAAACAAGAAGGCAAAAAAATTCATCCACAATGACTTCTCTTTTGGCCATTTCGGTTTGGGAAGCACATGGGATTTTTCTTTAGATCCATTGGGTGCTGAGAATCTAAGTCACAGCCTCACACAAGGACCAGAGACTGATTCAGACATATCCCATTCCAAAGCAATTAAGCAAAGAGCCACAGGTGAAGCCCATTCATTTCCATATGAAAACAGTTTTCTTCAGGCTTCACAAAGGGTTGGCATGAGGCAAAGACCTTCCTGAAATTCAGGGTAATTGAAACACAAGTAAGCAAATGGCCCAAGAAGGGTTTCTTCACTGAGACTTTACTGGTCACACTGATATCTGAGTTTTCTGAGATGCTCTCAATCTCTTCAGCTATCCAGTACATGGCCATGTCACAGAGCCTTGTGGTGTTACATATCTGGGACACAAAACCATGAGCGTATTCTGTAGAGTGGCCAGAATTCACGAAGAAAACAGTAACTTAAGAAGACAGTAGGTGTTGCCCATCCATAAGGCAAAGTGAAGTCCATTAATCTATTGGGCAGTATTAATGTGGGGAAGCTTTCTACTAGAGAAAACAAATCCATTGATGCATTCTCTTTTCTAATGTCTACAACCACGGATACAGTGGGATACACAGACATAGAAACCCTCACAATGTCAAAGGACTTACTAGAAACAGTCCACTCCACACCAGAAAAAAACGCCTTTCCTACCTATTCTCAGAACATGAGAAAAAAACCACAAACTCACACCCACAATGGCAAAGCCACCTCCTTCCCCCAAGTAGGTCTGTGACTATCCAGAGTGTCTTCTGACTGGTGGGCCATATTATGTTCCCCCGAAATGGCCTGTCCTCTCTCAGATCTGGTCTCCTTGGCCAACTATGTGAAGTTGTCAGGAGACAGCGGTGAGCCACTACCTGCTTTCTCAGGGAAGGTGCCTCTTCAGAGCTCTGCTGGCAATTGGCCATCCTCACATCAGTAGGTACCAAGAAAGACTGACTCTGTCCTTGGAAAAAGCAAACAAGTTAGCCCAATGGGACTAGGACTGGGACTGGCTCTGGGTGCCTGGCTTCCTGGATCCCAAGTTCAGAGAATTCAATCACCAAGGAAGTGAGGAGAGGTCACTTCCTTCAGGAACTGAATGAGGTCACTGCCTTGAAAACCACTTTGTCCTAACAGTTGCTTCCAAGGGTCCCATGAGATGGAGGCTGCCCCAACATCCTTTGACACATTCAGAAGTTAGAATGGAATATCAACCTTAGGCACCCAGGTACAGCTCTCCACACAGGCCTGGTTTCTTCCAACTTCTTTACAATAAGAAAAGAGAGGCTTACTTAGACCCATCAATTCATCCTGACCAGGTTGTTTGCCATGGAAGATTTCTATTGCTCTCTCAGGTCCAACATAGCTGCATAAATCTTCTCCAAGGATCATTTCTCCATGGATCTTTGAGGTTCTCAGAAGGTGGAAGATCACCTACATTCCTATATTGTAAGACCAACTCTGTCCCTGCTCTTCTGTAAGTTATATTGATGGAACAGTGTATGTTTAGGGTTAATAACATGTTTGATTTGGGTTAGGAATCATTTTGCGAGATGAATAATGGTATTGGCAACCTTCGATATTTACAAGAGTATATAGGTGAAATATAAGTATGAAAGCAGAAAATTAGGAAAGATTTGAAGCCCAGAAGGGAATTGGACCCTTAAGTGGTATACTTAGCTTTGAGTTATGTGCTGCACAGTTGTCTCAGATAAATCAATATACAATGGCATAGGACCTTGTACCTTGGATGATTGAATGTTGAAGAGAACATCCAGTCAAAAAGCGATATTCAGTACGATGAGGAAGGTACTCGTTAGGTTTAGAATGAAGAGTGAGTATAGGATTTGGACAAAACGTTTTTTAGCAATAGGGTTTCGGTTAGAGAGTGAGTGTAAATGTCAGCACATGTGAAGAGTCAGTCACAATGATGAACTGGGGAAAATATGAGGGAAAGCAGATATCAATAAAGACATTAGGAAATCAAGCAAAGTACAAAGTGAGTGATAGGATTAGACATTTTCAACAGGCTTGAGGTTGAATATATAATCTTAGGAAGAAACAAATATGTAGTCACCAATAGGATTGACATTTGAGAGCATTAGGCAACCTGGACATAGATGTTTTTAGTAATCCATGCTCACTTTCCATTTAGGCTTTGGTACAATTGAAAGTGTGACCTTTGCTTTTTGTGTCCAGAATATTTCTGTGATAAAATGTATATGTATATCACGTGACATGAGTATTTCTTCCACCATTTCCAGGAGCAATATTTTGAAGACATATAAATTTGTATTGGGGTACAAATAGGTATACCCTCTGTCTATGAATATAGCAATAACGCATGAATAGACCATACTGGGAATAAATAATATAACTGGATCCACTTTAAATAATGGATTGAATGGATATCTGAAAATATATAAGAAATGTTATAAAGATGCACAATCAATCATTCCAACCAGTTATATATCTAATGGTAATCTTAGGGTTATGTTTTATCATGAAGGATGTGTGAGTTTTGCTTAAAAATTGATCATGGAAATTGAAAATAATATATTTGAAAAAAGTCTCATGAAAAGACCAGTCAAGAAACATAGGGAAATACATGTGTTCTGGAGCAAGAAGTGATTGAAAGTGAAACAAATGCCTATAAATTTGCTAAGTAGTGGATGAAATATATATCCTATGATGTGCATAAACTGAAGAAATAGTAATGTACCAGTTTTGAATAATAATTAATGTCAAAATACACATCATGTCCCATAGGAATCTACTAGCATTGATGTTAAACTAGGTCAGTTAATGTAGAAATACTAGGATTTGTTTGCACCTTTCACTGAAGTTAGTTTTCAGTACTAGGAAACAAATATGTATTTCAGGTGGATGAATATTTCTGAGAATAATCTTGTGAAAAGTTGATTATTAATCCACATACATGAACATGAATGAATTTAGGGAGTGTATATAAGACACATATATTTCATATTTTGAAAAATCTGGAGATTTATTTTATATATATATATATATATATATATATATATATATATATATATATACACACACACACACACACACACACAAACACACACACAAACAAAGACATTCAAAAGTAGAATTATATATGCCAATCGAATTTCACCATGAAATATATATCATCCACAGATCCAAAAATATTCATTATACTGAACATGGATTTATGTATAATGTTATTCAACTAGGAAGCTCACCATTAGCTTGAATTTTCAGTTCCAACAGCATTTAGGTGGAGTAATCTCTTCTCACAATTTGTATCTGCAATGTCAGGCACCTCACAAAAATGTACGTGTGATATCAGGTAGGATTCTATATGTGTATATAAAAATTAATGTGCTGAATAGGTTACAGCGAAAGGGAGATAGGAATTCACATATTTGTTAACTTTAATACACATATAAAACTATTTCAATTAAAAAATGACTAGATTTATAACACCTACCTTTTATCTTGCAAAAGGCAAGTCCAATATACACCATGCCTCCTCTGAACTGCTTGTATTTCAATTCCGTTTGGGTTATTTTTCTCCATCATATTAGTATTTGTAGTTAGCGTCTAGAAGGGTATGGGTTATTGTCAGGAATTCAGTATTTCAATTGGAAAATTGGAAAGTGAATCCAATGTGTATGCAATTATGTGCTGCACAATATTCTTCCCACTCTCATCCAGAACAATGGCTTGACATTAACTTCGCCCCAAGTAAGACGCAATTAGAGAAGAAGAGTTAGAAATTCTGTGAATACATATCTGGAATGGAAAATGCTCAGGAGTTCACAACCTTGGAGGTGGTAGAGGATTTTCCAAAAGTAGGGGACAGGGTTGATCACCCAACATGATCTTTCATTAAAATTGTGAGCCATCTTGCCACAAAGCCATGAAAAGATAATTTTTGCTTTACTATAAATTACTGCAAATTCTGAACCTGCTTAGAATGCCTGACCATGTTTTGAACTCACCCATGCCTGGCTCTCTGACCAGATAACGGCCCTCTCTGAAACTTTAATGACACCTCATAAATATTCGCCTTCCCTGGCCAGACAATGACCCTCTCTGAGGCTCTAATTGTCCTCATAATTTCTGATGCTGGGGCCAGAAAAAACAAATGTAAACTACAATTAGTGTGATGCTTGTCAAAGTTCTGTTTTCTGTAACCCCCCTTTTGTGTAACTTTCTGGGTTATAAAGCTGGGCTGTAGGAAAGGTGGGGTTGCTGTCTTCTTCCCGCCATTTTGAGAGGGAGAGGCAGCCCGGCTGATTGAAATATTAAGCTTGCCTTAATTTGATTTTAATTGGAGTCAGTGGTCTTTTCTTGTGTCCTGGACTAACATTTTGGAGTTCCCCAGCAACATGACCCGACCAGATCACAAAGCCAGACTGCTGGAAATTCTGAAGCTGGCCTATCCTCCAGGACTCCAGGCTGGAGAGCCAAGTTCCAAGGCCTTGGAATGAGCCTTCAGTCCGTGGATCACTGCAGTGAACCATCGCACTAAAACTATTATCAAGCACCTGGTGGAGGAGGCCTTCATAGGTAAGAGGCGCCTTTATAACATCTGATATCCGGTTAAGGGAGTACTCTTCTGATGACAGAGAGGTGGCCTGGGAAGGCTCACATATACTCCTGTCCGGGACAGTAATAGGAATCCTTCTTTCCTCTGTTCTTTTCTGTAGGGAATACCTCTGAAAGTGTAGAGAGGTGCCGACTGGCACGCAGGAGCTCCTACCCCGGAGCTTTAGCAAGACGCTGCATTGCTCCTCTGGTTTTCTGTTTATTCGCCGAGTTTCTGTTTTTTTTTGTGTGTGTGTTTTGTTCTGTGTTCTAAATGTTTTTTATTTGTTTGTTTTTGTGCGTTTTGTTGTGTGATTTCTGTGGTAAAAACTTAAGGATATTGGACGTGAAAATGGGTAATAAAGCATGTAAGCCTGTCACCCCTTTGGACTGTGTTTTAAAGAAATGTGATGCACTATACCCCCCTGTGTTAAGCAGGATGAGAGAAGCCCCTAGCTGGCTGTCTGGAGCACACCCACTGCAGAGGGCAATGCCTGCTGGAGACCTAATAACTGAGTATCTCCCAGGTTAACAAGTGAAGCTCCTTTAAAACCCCTTGTCCCTCCAGATCAAGAGAGTCACAACTTTGGACAGAGTCCCCTGTTTTTATCCTTTGTTAGCAAAGCAGTAAACCTCCCTTTTACTTTTTCTCAAACCCTGTCCTTATATTAAATTGGTATTAATTGGCTTCAAGGTCCAGAACCGAAATTTAAGTTACGAATTTTGATACCCTCCCGACCCCGGAATTTTTGAGAGCTGACTACTGAAATGTTAGGAGATTCAGCGTGCTTGGGGTGGAACCAAACCAGAGGAGCTAATCCTGTAAGTAAAAGACGGGACTGAGGGACTCCCAGCAGCTGCCGAAGTCCTGTTGCTTCAGTAAATTCCCTCCTTCCTTCCCTGCACTGTAAGTATTATGCCACCTCTGTTTTCTTAAAAAAGAGAAAAAGAAAAAGGAGACACTAAATGCAGTAAAGTCACCATGGAGACCTTTGATATTACATTTCAGGTTGCTCCTCTGTGAAAACATCTGATGCCCTTGTGGGGACATCTATCATGCCACTGGTGTAGGAGATTTTTCTCTTATCTGCTGTTTTAAAGGCTTCTGTCCTGTCAGCCATAGTCTGGAGCTCCTTTCTGTCTGTCTTTTGTCTTTGTTTCTGGCCATTTAAGACATTTGCAATAATGTGTTGATATTATAAATTGTTTCTTGGGAATGATCTTAGCTGAATGTGTGTCTAAATGATGATGTTTTATTGTAACAATATGGTATCTGGATGGGTTTTTGTAGCATTGCTCAATCTTGCAGTTAAAAGTCGGGTTTAGGTAATTTTTTAGTTTATGATTTCAGATAATTCATGCCAGAGAACTTAAATACTTAAAATGGAAAACTAAAGAATTCTACTTCCAAGTTGGCAAGTAACTTCCCAATCATTTAGTCTTTTTTTTCACCAATTTTTAATTGGGTAGCCTGGGAAAATGTCACAGTGTGTCAGTGCATTAATTTGGACAAGGATAGTAAATCATAGTATGGTATCTGTTGACAAAACAAGATGTTAAGGTATAAAATTTTGAATTGTATCTTAAAATTGTATCATAATTTTCAACATCCTCACCTGAAAATTATGGTTAAAGTGCCTTAGGCCTGAGGTGTCCGCTCAGAATAGCAGTTTTGTCCAGCTCCTTCCAGAACTCAGGCAGGACTTATGTTGAAATGTAAATGAAAGAAGCCTGCAAGCTCAGTAGGAGACTGATCTGATGTCTAAGTGGGCAAAAACAAGGTAAATCGTATGGTATTTACTAATTACTGGCCAGTCATTTTTTCTAGGACTCTCATTTTTTTTTCTTAGATTCTGTATTTTTTTTGAGCTCATTATTTTGATCCTAGAGAACTAGGTTAATATTTTTCTCATCAGTTCTATCTTTGACCAACAGTGGAGTTCTGAAACATTACAATGGAGATTTCACCTGTGAAAAGCTACAAGGCCTTACTATTATTATTTGTGCACACTTTTGTTATGTGTTGTATGTCCATATATCCATATGTTCGTATATCATATATATGATATACAAATTAACATATATAAGGAGCGATCATTAAAAAAAAGCACTCATAAAAACAAATTTTAAAAAGTGGATTCGAAGATCTTTAATTCACGTGAGTTAAATGGTTCACTTTAAATTTGGTTAAACAAATAACAATAAATGTCTTCAAATTTAAGCTTACAAGTTTTTCTAGCTGCTCAAAAATCTAATAAAATATTAATGTCTATAAAATGTCTAATATGCCTTGGTTCTAGGACTTTTCCTTTAACAAAAAAATGGTTTACACTGTTCAATACATTTCTCTAATATTTTGATAAATAAGTGAAGTAAATTTGATATGGGATTACTCATTCATGAGTACTTTTGTTAGATATCTGATTGATTTAGTAAGGTCTGTATAAGTTTGTTCTAAAGTCTGTATAAGATTGTAAAAATCAGCCATGTGATAAAGCGACACAAATTTCTGAAAACAAAAGTTTACCCATAACATTGTGTTTATTTTTATTTTTCTAGAGCAAGCAACCATAAAAATTAAACAACTGATTAAATAAAAACTGTTATTTTAGAGCACTGTACTGGAATTTCTTTAAAAGCTAAATTTGGTTAATGTAAAAACATCAATGTCATTGTGATGCTATTAATGTGCTCATATCTTCCAGGTATACAAGTCTGTAAGGTAGAAACTTTAAAAGAGCATTACATCAAGCTGGTGTTCTGAAGTTGTATGGTAAAAATATATATATATATATATATATATATATATATTGGGGATTTATTTACTTGTTATCAATAAGATATGTAAAGTTTTATGTTACTTTTTACATTGGGGAAAAATTTAAATATATTTTTAAGTTAATGAGCGCCTAATCTATGTAAAGGTTAAAAACTTTCAGCCTTTCTTTAATTCATGTTTTAAATGTGATATCATATGGTGTTAGCTAATGTTCATGTGACCTCAAACAATTTATGTAAACTGTGTAAGATGATATTTAAAAAAAAAAAGATCAGCTTTAGAACTAAAAGACTTAAGATTTATATAGAGCCCTGCCTTACCTGAGATAAGGCTCTGTGTCTCATCTTACAACATGTGAGAATAACTACGAAAGCAGTAGGTCAGATGTTATTTAATTTAAAGTTACGTTCAGAAGTTTTTTTTTTTTTTCTGTCAAGATTACTAGGATCTCAAAAAGGGGATATAATTTATAACTCAGCCAAAAATTCAGGGTAGCTATTACATGAACTAAGTATTTTTACTCTTTTTAATTTTATTTTGTAATTTCCTTATAAGTTAACTAAAGATTCCCTGTTAGTGTTTTACAAAAGAGTTGCTTTTGAACACAACATTGGTTAATTTAAGATAATAAGGCATCACCTACAAGACAGAAAAATACAGATCCCAAATAATAAAAAGATAAATAATTTTAAATTATAGACATTAAAGCACAGTACTCTTAATATAAGGCTGTTAAAATTTATTTGCTGGATGTTTAAGATTAGGATTTAAAATTTAATTTAAATGAAAAGGGACAATAAAACAAATTTTGGCTCTTGACCTCTGAGTCAGTTTGTATCCAGGGAACAGGAGACTTCTCTAAAGAACTTTGCAACTCTCAGCCACATAAACTCCTGATCAGGAAGATTAATGAGGCCACTGGAGAACAGAAAGCCAATCAGTGCATTTTCTACGAAGAAGAGAGTCATCAGAGAAGGGAGATATTCCTGATGCTTCTGAGAGAAGCCACATGGTCAATCAAGACCTGGAATCACCTAGCGCAAATGGCACTAGCAGAACTGAGAAGCTGCTCTCAAGTTTCCCCAGAAATGACTCCCATAAAATCTCAGCTGACTGTTAACAATAGATAGAAACAAAAGTCAGTTTTACTGCTTCATCTTAAACTCTTAGCAAAGACAGATAAACACAAAATACAGCCATTCCTGGGCATTTTAAATAATAATAGTTATAATAATATTTTAACGTATACACTTTATGGTAGCCTCCCAAAATAAGTAAGACTGGAGGCTACAAAGAAGGATTCTCAGAGAGGAATGCCTGATGAGAATAAAAAGAGACTATCAAGAGGAGCTACCAGAGGCAGAAGTTTTTTGTTTAAGGCCTACAGATATTCCTAACCTACACAGGTAGCCTTGGTGTTTGCTAGTATGATTATCCAGCCCTGACTAACAGAATTAAAGGTTTCTCTATTACACACAGAGGTCATACTAGTAAAAGGAATTTGCAAGATCAGATGACAATAAATTATTAAACTGTATCTTATGGGGTGGGACAACTGTGACACTAAAAGTTAAATATTAAGTTGAAAGTCCTGATAACTGGGGATATTGAAGACAGATGAGGGGACATCTATACAGTGACTTGTTTCAGCAGCTGCAACATTTATTCAGTACTCATGGTTTTTGTTTCTCTCATAGAAGAACCCATCCCCAGATGACTTTACAAACTGTTCTACCACAACCAGACTTCAAACCGAACTGACTTCTAAAAGGCAACTCATGTCCCTCATGCTGTGCCCCCTCATGTCACCCTCTCTCAGCTCAGAAGAAGCCAAAATGAGTGACGCCACTCTTCTTACAACAATGGAGCCAAAAATAAATAGACTTTCATTTTAAGTAATTAATTAAGTCAGGTAAAATCAGGGAGACTGGTTTTGTGTGAGTTCAAAAAATATGGATACTGTTACGTGAGGTATTAAAATTCCCTCAGTGCTCTTCCCCTACCCTATCAAAGATTTGAAAGGGACACATTAGAAAAGGGGGGAATGATAGACCCAACCTGATCTTTTATTAAAATTGGGATCCATCTTGCCACAAAGCCATGAAAAGAAAATTTTGGCTTAACTATAAATTACACCAAATTCTGAACCTGCTTGCAATGCCTGCCCGTGGCCTTGAACTCACCCATGCCTGGCTCTTTGACCAGGAACAGCCCTCTATGAAACTTTATTGACACCTCATAAATACTGGCCTTCCCTGGCCATACAATGACCCTCTCTGAGGCTCTAATGGTCTTCATAAATTCTGATGTTGGGGCCAGCAAATATATATATATATATATATATAAACTACGATTAGTTTGATGCTTGTCAAAGTTCTGATATTTTAACCCCCCTGTAGTGTAAAATTCTGGGTTATAAACCTGGGCTGTAGGAAATTTGGGTGGCTGTCTTGTTCCCACTGTTTTGGGAGAGAGAGGCCACCTGGGCAGTGGAAAATATAAGCTTGCTTTAACTTGATTTTAATTGGAGTCAGTGGTCTTTTCTTGCATCCTGGTCTAATAGGTAAATGCTATCAAACAAGGAGCTCTGCCAGCCTGAAGACTTCCTTAGAAACTGCCTCTGACGATGGGCACTTGACATATATGTTGTTGTCAGGAGCTTTAGCTTTCTTTCTAATGAGACCATCAAAGCTGGATCTGCATCTATGTGACCTGGAGGACATGGTTTCTTGTTTTTCAAAGGACATGAGGCAGCAGTGCTGAATTCACTCTTTGTAGGTAAACTGTCGCCACTGAAGGCTAAGTGACTCCCCGTGTGGACTGTGAAGCAATTTGGTCATCCTCCACTTTTCGTGGTGTTTCTTGCTGCTGCACTGGGAATTTGTTATTTGCTTCACAAAATACAAGGAATTCAGCTGGGACACAGTGCTGGAGGGAGTTCTTTCACATGAGATGGGTCAGGGTCTGCAGGAGAATGCATCAACCAGGCTTCTATCCCACATAGCTTGTCCCCTTGACCATTGCACCTGATTCTGAACATTGTCCTGAAACATCTCCATATAACAAGATGCCTTATATGGAGAGTTATCAGACATATAAGTGATTCCTGGCTGCACAATGTCAGCCACAAGCCATTTGGAAGTCAATGGCAGATACACATGGCCCGACCACAGATGTTTTATCACACACCTGCACACCACAGCTCTGGGCCCACTACTCAGCAGGCTCCAACATACTGGTATCTCTGTTCTACATCATTTTCATGAAACCTAGTCAATCAAGGCACTGTCTGGTACACACTTCATCAGCAAGAGGATATTGAAAGTTTCTCCAGTGCCACCTGGTCATGAAAATTTCAAAAATTTCATGGTATTTATCTAGCCATTTTTCAAGGATGAAGTTGGAGAAATTGTGGGTTTCAATTCATTCAGGAACCATTAATGTTTGAGGAAGAACATTTCAAGGAAACTCGGGAGAATTCTCAGAGGCAAGGCTTCCCAAAGAGTGGCCAAAAAGACACATGAAGCCAGGCCCATTGAGGTCTACAATGTGAGGCCCATGTGTGTTTTGACTGTCAAAGATGGCTGCCAAGTCTTTCAGTATAAAATAATGTGATGCCCTGGCAGAGATTGACAATGCTCTGTGGAAAGCCACCCTGGGCATTGATCTCAGTTTCCAAAGGCAACTCTCATGCGTGGTCTCTTAAAATCCCAACACAATTCATGGCAATACTTCTCTGAGATCAGTTCCTGAACTTAATCTGTAAGGGGAATCACACCAGAGTTCAAGCCCAGGTGGACCTAGGCATCTCTTCCAACCACCAAACAAATGACCACAATTAAAACCAAAACACTCCCAAATGGCCCTCATCTTCTTCCACATAGACACTCTTCATAACCTCTGGCTGGAGGTTTCCATGAGGGGCACAGCCCAAGACAGTTTTCCAAATGAACTCCCTTGCCCCTCATTTGCCTAAAGTCAGGGTGGCCTGGACTCCCTTCCTGTGAACCAATAGTGATCAAATAGTCCTGCTCTTAATACTGCTCTGCTTCTCTAATTTGAGGCCTACTGACTGTCTGGTATATATTCTTTATGTGAATTGGTGTCATGAGAAAACACAAGCCCTTATGTGCTAGCCTCTGTAGGGCTTTGAAGAACTGATTTGACACAAAGGATCCCTATTCTCACGTGATGGAGGTCAGGAAGCTTACAGAGGAAGGCGAGAGACTTCATCCACAATGACTTCTCTTTTGGCCATTTTCGTTTTGCATGCACACTTGGAAACTTTCTTTAGATCCATCAGGTGCTGAGAATCTAAGCCGCTGCCTCACACAGGGCAAAGAGGATGATTCAGCCACATCTCTTTCCAAAGCAATTAAGCAAAGAGCCACAGGTGATGCCCATTCATTTCCATTTGAAAACTCTTTTTTTCTGGCTTCACAAAGGGGTTTCCTGAGGCAAAGATCTTCCTGACATTTAGGAAAACAGAACAATAGGTAAGCAAAAGGCCCAGTGCAGTGTTTTTCCACTGAGACTTTAATGGTCACACTGATATGTGAGTTTTCTGAGATGCTTCTATTCTCTTCAGCTATCCAGTACATGGCCATGTCACAGAGCTTGGAGGTGGTACATATCTTGGAAACCAAACCATGAGGCTATTCTGGAGAGTGGCCAGTATTCAGGAAGAAAACAAGAACTTAGGAAGATAGTAGGTGTTGCCCATCCATAAGGCAAGCCTCTCTCCATTCTTAAATTGTGCAGTATGAATGTTGGGAAGCTTTCTACTAGACAGGACACAACCATTGATGCATTCGCTTTTCAAATGTCTACAACCACAGATACAGTGGAATGCACAGACATAGAAACACTCGCGTTGTCAAACGACTTTCTAGAAACATTCCAGTCCAAACAAACAAACAGTCTTTCCTACCTATTCTCAGAAAAGAGACAAAACCACAAACTCACACCAACACCCACAATGGCACCTCCTTCCCCCAAGTATGTTGGTGAATATATTGAGTGTTTTCTGACTGGTGGTCCATACTATGTTCCCCCAAAATGGCCTGTTCTGTCTCAGATCTGGTCTCCTTCGCCAACTCTGTGAAGTTGTCAGGAGCCATGGTTGAGCCACTACCTGCTTTCTCAGAAAAGGCTCCCCTTCAGAGGTCTCCTGACATTTGGCCATTATCACTTCAGTAGGTACCAACAAAGACTGACTCTGTCCTTGGTAAATCCAAACAATTGAGACCACTGGGACTGGGACTGGGACTTACTCTGGGTGCCTGGCTTCCTGGATCCCAAGTTCAGAGTGTTCCATCACCAAGGAAGTGTGTACTGATATTTGCTTCTAAGGGTCCCAGGAGATGGAGACTGCCCCTACTTTCTGTGACAGTTTCACAAGTTAGAATGGTATATCAACAACAGGCACCCGGGAACAGCTCTTCTCACAGGCCTGGTTTGGTCCATCTTCTCTATATTAAGAAGAGAAAGGCTGATTCAGATACATCTCTTCATCCTGACCCGGTTGTTTAACATTGAAAATGACTTTTGCTCTCTCAGGTCCTTCATAGCTGCCTTCTTCTCCATGTATCATTTCTGCATGGACCTTTGAGGTTCTCATCAGGTGGAAGATACCCTACAATCCAGTATTGGAAGACCAACTCTCTCCCTGATCTTCTGTAAAGTTAGATTGAGGGAACAGTGTATGGTTAGGGTTAACAACATGTTCGATTGGGTTAGGAATAATTCTGCAGGATGAATAATTGTTATGGGAACATGTGATATTTACAAAATATACAGTTGAAATATAGGTATGAAAACAGAAATCTAGGTAAGATTTGATGCCCAGAAGGGCATTGGGCCCTTGATTGGGATACTTAGCTTTGAATTAATTTCTGCACAGATGTCTCAGATAAATCAATATACAATGGTATAGGATATTGTACCTTGGATGATTGAATGTCGAAGAGAACATGCAGTCAAAAAGGGATACTCGGTAGGATTAGAAAGATAGACGGTAGTTTTAGAAAGATGAGTGAGTATAGGATTTGGACAAAATGGTCTTTAGCAATAGGGTTTCATGTAGAGAGTGAATGTAAATGTAAGCACATGTTAAGAGGCAGTCACAATGATGAACTGGGGAAAATATATATCAATAGAGACATTAGGAAATCAGGCAAAGTATAAGGTGAGTAATAGGATTAGACATTTTCAACAGGTTTGAGGTTGAATATATAATCTTAGGAAGAAACAAATATGTAGTCACCAATAGGATCCACATTTGAGAGCAATAGGCAAACTGGACATGGATGATTTTAGTAATCCATGTTCAATTTCCATTTAGGCTTTAGTACAATCATAAGTGTGACATTTGCTTTTTGTTTCCAGAATATTACTGTGATAAAATGTATATGTAGATCAGGTGACATGAGTATTTCTTTCACCATCTCTAGGAACAGTATTTTGAAGACGTGTAAATTAGTATTTTGAATACAAATAGGTGTACACTGTGTCTATGAATATAGAAATAATGCATGAATAGACCATACTGTGAATAAATAATATAACTGGTTCCAACTTAAATAATGGTTCAAATTGATATCTGAAAATATACAGGAAACCTTATATTGATATATATCCATTCATTCAAACCAGTTATACATCTAATGGTAATATTAGGGTTATGGTTTATCATGAAGAATGTGTGAGTTTTGCTTCAAAAGTAATTATGGAAATCGAAAATAATGTGTTTGGAAAGAAGTCTCATGAAAAGACCAGTCATGTAACCTGGAGGAATACATGTGTTCTGAAGCAAGAAGTGATTGAAAGTGAAACAAAATCCTTTAAATTTGTGAACTTGTGGATGAAATATATATCTTATGAAGTGCATAAACTGAGGAAATAGTAATGTACAAGTGTTGAAAACAAATGAACGTCAAAATACACATCATGTCCTATAGAAATCTACTTGCATTTATATTAACCTGGGTCAATTAGTGTAAAAATATTAGGATATGTATGCACAATTCACTTAACTTAGTTTTCAGTACTAGGAAACAAATACGTATTTCAGGAGGATGAATATGTCTTAGAATAATCTTATGAAAAGTTGATTATAAATACGCACTTAAATATTAATGAATTTAGGGAGTACATAATAAGATACATTTATTTCATATTTTGAAAACTCTGGAGAGTGTATATATATATATATATATATATATATATATATATATATATATATATATATATATTAAAATACACACACAGAAATTAAAAAGTATTAATATACAAGCCAAATGAAATTCACCATGAAATATATATCATCCACAGATCTAAAAATATTCATTTTACTGAACATGAATTTATGTATAATGTTGTTCAGCTAGGATACTCACTCATAGGTTGAATTTTCAGTTTCAACAGTGTTTAACAGGAGTGATCTCTTCTCACAATTTGTATCTGCCAAGTGAGCCACCTCACAAGAATGTACGTGTGGTACCAGGTAGTATTCTATATGTGCATATAAAAATATATGTGCTGAATAGGCTACAGAGAAATGGAGACATGAATTCACATATTTGTTATCTTTAAAAACACATGGAGAAGTGTTTCAACAAAAAAATGACTAGATTTAAGACTCCTACCATATATAATGCAAAAGGAACGTGCAAATGTTAACCTTGCATCCTCTGAACTACTTGTATTTCAATTTGGTTTGGTCTATTTTTATCCATCATAATAGGATTTGTAGTCAGAGTCTAGTAGGGAGTGGGTTACTATGAGGGATTCAGTATTTTGAATGAATAATTGGAAAATGAATCCAATGTGTATGCAAATATGTGCTACAAAAAAATCTTCCCACTCTCATCCAGAACAATGCCTTGACATTACCTTAGCCCCAAGTAAGATACAATTAGAGGAGAAGAGTTAGAAAATCTAGGAATACATATCTGGAATGGAAAATGCTCTGGAGTTCACAACACTGGAGGTGGTAGAGGAGTTTCCAAAAGTAATGGAGACTGTAAAAACTCCACAAACATGGAAGTGTGCAGGCCTCAAGACATCTGGGAAACTGTCTTTGAGGTTGTACACTTGAAATATATGTTGTTTTCAGGAGCTTTAGCTTCCTTTTTAGTGAGACCATCAAAGCTGTGTATGCATCTGTTACATGGAGGACATGGTTTCTTATTTTCCAATGAACATGAGGTAGCAGTGCTGAATTCTCTCTTTGTGGGTTTACTGTGGCCACTGGGGTCTAAGAATCTTTCCGTGTAGACTGTGAAGCCATTTGGTCATTCTCCAATTTTGTTGTGTTTCTTGTTGCTGCACTGGGAGTTTGGTATTTGCTTCACAAAATACAAGGAGTTCCACTGGGACACAGTGCTGGAGGGAGTTCTGTCACGTGTGGTGTGTAAGGGTCTGCAGGAGAATGCACCAACCAGGCTTCTACGCCACATTGCTTGCCCCCTTGACCGAAGCAACTTGATTCTGAACATTGCCCTGAAAACTCTCCATCTAACAAGATGGCTTAATATACAAAGGTATGCTGGCTGCACCATGTCAGTCACAAGCATTTGGAAGCCAAAGTAAGATCCACATGACCCCACCACAGATGTTTTATCACACAACTGCACACCACAGCTCTGGGCCAACTACTCAGCAGGCTCCACCATACTGGCAGCTCTGTTCTACACCATTTTCATGAAACCCAGTCAAGGAAGGCACTGTCTGGTACACTCTTGATCAGCAACAGGACATCCAAAGGTTCTCCAGTGCCACCTGGTCGTGGAAATTTCAAAAATTTCATGGTATTTATCTAGACATTTTTCAAGGATGAAGTTGGAGAAACTGTGGGTTTCAATTCATTCAGAAACCATTAAATTTTTAGGAAGCACATTTCAAGGAAAACTCTGGAGAATTTTCAGAGGCAAGTCTTCCCAAAGAGTGGCCAAAAGGCCACATGAAGCCAGGCCCATTGAGGTCTACAATGTGAGGTCCATGTGTGTTTTGACTCTCAACAATGGCTGCCAAGTCTTTCAGAATAAAATTATGTGATGTCCTGGCTGAGATTGACAGTGCTTGGTGAATAGCCACCCCAGGCTTAGATCTCAGTTTACAATGGCGACTCTCATGCATGGCCGCCTAAAATCCCAACACAATTAATGGCAATACTTCTCTGAGGTCAGTTCCAGAAATCAGTCTTTAAGGGGAATCGCACCAGAATTCCAGCCCAGGTGGACCCAGGATTCTCTTCTAACCACCAACAATTGACCACAATTAAAACCAAAAAACTCCCACATGGCCCTCATCTTCTTCAACATAGACACTCTGAATAACCTCTAGCTAGAGGTTTCCATGACGGGCGCAGCCCAAGACAGTGTCCAAAATAAGCTCTCTTGCCCCTCATTTGCCTAAAGTCAGAGTGGACTAGACACCATTCCTGTGAACCAAGAGTGATCAAATAGCCCTTCTTTAATACTGCTCTGCTTCTCCAGTTTGAGGCCAACTGACAGGTATAGATTCTTTATGTGAATTGGTGTCCTGAGAAAACCCAAGCACCTATTGGCTAGCCTCTGCAGAGCTTTGAAGAACTGGTTTGACCCAACGGATCCCTATTCTCACTTGATGGAGGTCAGGAAGCTTACAGAGAAAGGCGAGAGACTTCATCCACAATGACTGCTCTTTTGGCCATTTTGGTTTTGGATGAACACTTGGAAACTTTCTTTAGATCCATCAGGTGCTGAGAATCTAAGCCACTGCCTCACAGAGGGCAAAGAGCCTGATTCAGCCACATCCATTTCCAAAGCAATTAAGCAAAGAGCCACAGGTGACACCCATCCTTTTCCATTTGAAAACTGATTTCTTCAGGTTTCACACAGGGGTGGCCTGAGGCAAACACGTTCCTGACATTCAGGACAACAGAACAATAGGTAAGCAAAAGTCCAAAGTAGTATTTCTCCACTGAGACTTTACTGGTCGCACTGATATCTGAGTTTTCTGAGATGCTCTCATTCCCTTCAGCTATCCAGTACATGATCATGTCACAGAGCTTGGAGGTGGTACATATCTTGGAAATAATACCATGAGGCTATTCTGGAGAGTGGCCAGTATTCAGGAAGAAAAGAGGAACTTAAGAAGATAATAGGTGTTGCCCATCCATAAGGCAAGCAGCTCTTTATTCTTTAATTTGGCAACATGAATGCTGGGAAGCTTTCTACTAGACAGGACACAACCATTGATGAATTCTCTTTTCAAATGTCTACAAAAACGGATTCAGTGGGATACACAGACATAGAAACACTCGCGTTGTCAAACGACTTTCTAGAAACATTCCAGTCTAAACAAACAAACCGCCTTTCCTACCTATTCTCAGAACATGAGACAAAACCACAAACTCACACAGACACCCACAACGGAATCTCCTTCCCCCAAGTATGTCTGTGAGTATCCTGAGTGTCCTCTGACTGGTGGGCCATACTATGTTCCACCAAAATGGCCTGTCCTATCTCAGACCTGGACTTCTTTGCCAACTCTGTGAAGTTGTCAGGAGTCATGGTTGAGCCACTACCTGCTTTCTCAGAAAAGGCCCCTCTTCAGAGCTCTCCTGGCATTTGGCCATTCTCACTTCAGTAGGTACTAAGAAAGACTGACTCTGTCCTTGGTAAATCCAAACAAATGAGACCACTGGGACTGGGACTGGGACTGGCTCTGGGTGCCTGGCTTCCTGGATCCCGAGTTCAGAGAGTTCCATCACCAAGGAAGTGTGATAGGTCACTTCCTTCACGAACTGAATGAGGTCACTGGGTTGGCAACCACTTTTTCCTAACAGTTGCTTCCAAGGGTCCCATGAGATGGAGGCTGCCCATACTTCCTGTGACACTTTCACAAGATAGAATGGTATATCAACCATAGGCACCCGGGAACAGCTCTCCACACAGGCCTGGTTTGGTCGATTTAATCTACATTAAGAAGAGAGAGGCTTTCAGACACATCCCTTCATTTTGACCAGGTTGTTTTACATGGAAGTTGACTTTTGCTCTCTCAGGTCTTTCATAGGTGTCTACATCTTCTTCAGGGATCATTTCTGCACGGAACTTTGAGGTTCTCAGCACGAGGAAGATCCCCTACATTCCTGTATTGTAAGACCAACAATATCCTTGTTCTTCTGTTAAGGTATATTGAGGAATGGTTAAGGGTAATAACAGGTTCGATTTGGTTTAGGAATCATTCTGCAGGATGAATTATGGTATTGGGAACCTGCGATATTTACAAGAATATACTGGTGAAATATAAGTATGAAAACAGAAATCTAGGTAATATTTGAAGTCCAGAAGGGCATTGGGTGGCCTGAACACCCTTCCTTTGAATCAGGAGTGATCAAATAGCCCTGCCGCTAATACTGCACTGCTTCTCCAATTTGAGGCTTACTGACTGTCAGGAATAGATTCTTTATGTGATTTGGAGACATGAGAAAACCCAAGCACCTATTATCTCATGCCACAGCAAATGGTTTATTGGGGGTCCAGCATGCTGGGGCTCAAAGCTCACTTCAGAGGATGAAAGAACAAAGAGCCCCGAGAACAACTTGAGAAGAGATTATATACAATCTTTAGAGAGTGCAGGGACTTTATATACATCATAGCCTCCTTTAGCAAATATCATATACTGTGGGAAAATCAAATAACAACTCTAAAACATGATTAGCACATTCATTGGCGGGAACAGTTCGGGCAGGGGGTGATTGGTCAGCCCTGAGAAGGGGTATACATTTAAACTGATTGGTTGAAGCCCTGAGATGTATACGTGCTGAGATGCACGGTTTCTGGGAAGGGGTTGTTAAGTAACTAGGTGGTCAGGAAAGATTTCAACACATCTAATGGGCAGTTCCGGGAATTGTCTTCACTGACACAGGAATTTCAGGTTCTGAGCACAGCTTGTAAACTTTACAAAACCTGGTTCTTTACGTTTCAATTTTAATTTCTTTAATTCTTTCATTTCTCCTTTTTCTGCCTACTTTTAATTTTAAAAGTAATGAATCATAATTTTTGTGGGGTCTCACATTCTATTTCTGCCAGTGAAGTGTATTTCTGTCTGATTACCATGAGTTTTACCTGCCCAATCTGAGCCTGGAGAAAGGAAACTATGAGGTTAAGCAAACAAGGTCCCACAGTTATCAACACCATAAGCATGATCAGGGGTCCAGCTAAGGCTGATAGGAGTGTAGTTAACCAGGGGGACAAGGTAAACCATGACTCAAACCACACTTGTTGAATCTCCCTTTCTCTCTGGTGCTCTTCAAGGCATTTTCTCAATTTACTCATGGATTATTTTACAACTCCAGTATGGTCAGCATAAAAACAGCATTTTTCTCTCAGTACAGCACAGAGGCCCCCCTCCCTTATTAAATGGAGGTCTAATCCTCACCTGTTCTGTAAAACAACATTAGAGAGAGAGGTTAAGGATTCCTGCAAAACTGTGATGGAGGTCTCTAACGTCTTCAAGTCTTGATTTATTGCTGTTTCTAATCAGGCCATTTGTTGTGACCCATGGATAATAGCAGCTGTTCCTGTACCCACTCCTGCAGCAGCTCCTAGCCCCAATAGGATGGCTAGAGTAAGGGACACTGGCTCCCGGCAAAATCGGGCTGTTTGTCCACCTAGTAGACCTTCAAAGGATTCTGGACCATGATAGAGCACCCTGGGGGGTATCTGCACCATTACACAATAATGTACAGAGCTGTCAAATACCTGGGCTGAAATGCAAGGAGTTCTGACTGTGTGGAGTTCAGTACCATAAAGGTTCCTTTAATTATTTCCCAGGGGGAGGAGTCAGCTGTACTCTGGACTGGGGAAGTAGGCAAAGACGGAAACTGCGAAGTATGAGATGGTAGAGGGGTTTTGGTAGATCTAGGCATGGGAGGTTTAGGAGGCTTAATTCCTGACTTGAATGGATTGGGCCCTATTGCTGTGGGATTTTCTTCCTTTTTAAGCCGGATGGTGAACCAGAGACCAAAGTCATAACCAGGGCCATTAATATAGAATCACATTCCCCAAGTATTTCCCATAGGCCATGTTGTTCTGAGGTAGCCCCTTCCTTTGGAAGTGAAAGTTATATTGAGGGGGTAACATAGACTATTTTTTCCACAGCAAGTTTTTGACACCACTTGGATAGCGGCACATTTATTGGGATCAATCCAGATGTCATTTCATCCTACCGAATCATACTGTCTGGGGAGTTTGGGTTTCACAATGTAGCTCCCGTGTGTTCACAACCCCAAGATCTACAATAAAAGTCACTGGGTCCTCCACAGGTTTGGGCCTGTTTGCGATTTCAGAAATCAGCTGGGCACACTTAATAAACAAGACTGGCTAGTTTACACCTGAGCTGGGGAGATGACATCAATAATTCATGGGGTAAGTTGGTCTATGTTGCCCTGGTTTGGGCTTTAGTGGGATCTGTGTGGGGTCCACTATGTCAGGGAGATCCCAGTCAGAGAGGCCTATGGCAAGCTGACAAATGTCCGGGTGGAGAGATGTCCACCAAGTCCATAAGGGGGCTGTATGTGAAATAGACCACACTACTTGCCCAGTAGGATTTATAACTTGCCATTGTTGCTGAACAGGCTGATAGGGATTAGGACTGCTGGTGGTCAGGGGAAGAATCCATAGCCCTACCCACACCACAGACATGCAACTTGAGAGGGTTACCAGTCTGTTCCAGTTTCCAGCCAGAGTTTGGACAGGGCACAGGATTGAGATGGGAGGCATGGATCCAGGAAGTGATCCCATCCACTTTCACCACTGTAGGTGTTATAAGCAGCACCTGGTATGGTCCTTTCCAGCAGGGTTCTAGGGATGACACCCGATACTGTCTCATGTAGACGAAGTCTCCCACTTGATATCGATGTGGAGTTCCCTCGTCTCCAGGATGATAAGCAGTGGCCAACTGTTTCCACAGGTATCGCTGGGTGCTGGGTTTGTTCAAGGGCTTTAAGTCTGTCTAGCAAGGGTGTGTGAAAGGAATCATTAATCTCAGAGTTGGGGTTAGGTCCCTTAATGGAGGAGGGGCACCGTAGAGAATTTCATAAGGGGTGAGGTTACACAAAGGGGCGGAGGGGTATTTCTTGCACGAAAAAGTACATGAGGTAGGAGCATAGTCCAATTTTTTATGCCGGTCTCCAAGATTAATTTCGTTAAGTCTCTTTGATGGTTCTATTCATCGTTTCTACCTGTCCTGAGCTCTGGGGTCTATAAGCACAATATAACTTCCAAGTAATCCCCAGGGTCCTGGAAAATCCCTGACTTACCTGGGCCACGGATGCCGGTCCGTTATCAGACCCTATTACCTTAGGCAGGCCGAACCTTGGAAAACTGTCTTCTAGGATCTTTTTGACCACCATCTGAGCTGTTTCTTTCTTCATGGGGAAGGCTTCGACCCATCCTGAAAAAGTATCTACAAAGACTAGGAGATATTTAAGTCCATACCTTGCTGGCTTAATTTCAGAAAAGTCCACTTCCCAGAATTGTCCTGGTCTGATTCCTCGTATGCGCTTCCCTGCAGGAATCTTTAATGGGAAAGTATTAACTAATTGGAAGACTTGAAAAGCTCTAGTCACCTGCTCAGCTATTTTTTTCCTCTTTGAGTCAGTCAATAATAAGTCCTTTCTTCGGTCCTTTAAGAGTGCCTATAACTTCTTTGAGCCTAAGTGGTTGAGCTGGTGTACGTCTTTGACATAAAGGTGGGCTTTTTGAAATTGTAAACTTGGCTCTGTAGGGTCCCAGATTTCTGTATCTGTCTCCTCAGATGATAAGTTGCCTGAATGTTCCGGGGCGGCCAAGTCTCCTGATTTTTGTGCCCCCCGGTGTGGAAAAAGTTAACAGAGTCACTCTGTTTAGGGCTGCCAATTAAGCTTCCTCATCTGCCCTTCTGTTTCCAACTGCCACAGGGTTGTTTCTCTTCTGGTGCCTGGGACAGTCCACTATAGCTAGTTCCTTATGGCCCTGCACTGCTGAGCCAAGGTGGAAGATCTCATCTTTATTTTTTATTTTTTTCCCGGCAGAGGTTAATAGCCCGCATTGTTGGTAAATAGTCCCGAGCATATGAACAGTGGCAAATGCATAGTGGCTATCAGTTTATATGGTGGCCCTTTTCCCTGTTGCTAGTTCCAATGCTTTCATAAGGGCAATCAGTTCTGCTTTTTGGACTGATGTCCCTTCTGGGAGACCAGAGTATCAGATGAAATCAGTTTTGCTAACTGCTGCTGCTCCAGCCCGCCGCTTACCATCTTGGAGGAAGCTGCTGCCATCCGTAAACCATACGACTTCAGGGCGAGGCAGTGGCTGATCCTTCAAGTCTTGTTGTATACTGGTTTCCTTGCCAGTATGTGTTGACACTCATGAGTGACGGGTCCTGATGATTCTTCTGGCAGCAGTGTAGGTGGGTTGAGTGGAGCAGGGGGTCCCAGCGTTATTCTGTCTTTGTCAATCAAGAGGCTCTGGTAGTGGTTTATTCTGGAGTTTGATTGCCACCTCTCTGGAGGCTAACAGATGATGCTCTCCAGGGCATGGGGGGCTATAATGGTTAGCTTCTGTCCCAACGTTAATTAATGAGCATCTTTTATTAGAAGGGCTGCCGCTGCTATAGCACTTAAGCAATGGGGCCACCCGCTAGCCAATGGGTCCAGTTTTTTGGATAAATACGCTACTGGCTTTTTCCAAGGTCCCAAAGACTGAGTGAGCGCTCCCCGTGCTATTCCTTTCTTTTCCTCGATATAGAGAGTGAAGGGTTTTCTACATCTGGGAGTGCTAAGGCCGGAGCAGATAGCAGCACCTTTTTTTGACATTATCAAAAGCTTGTTGGTGCTCAGGGGTCCATTGGAAGTGGGCATCCCCCTTTATCAGCGGGTATAAAGGGGCAGCCAGAGATGCGAACCCAGGAATCAATAACCTGCAAAAGCTGGCAGTCCCAAGAAACTCTCTGAGTTTTCTCTTATTAGATGGGGGCAGTATCTGCAAAACGGTTTTTTTTCTGGGCTCAGGGAGCCATCGTTTGCAACCCCTAAGAGAATAACCCAGGAAGATTACTTCTTGCTGACAAGTTTGGGCCTTTTGGCAGAAGCCATATATCCAAGCCGAGCAAGCTCGAATAATAGTGCTTGGGTCCCAGACTCATAGGTCTCCTTGGTGTTGGCTGCCAGTAGAAGATCATCCACTATTGGAGTAGGGTGACTTCGGGGTGTGCAGTTTTGAAGTCATTGATGTCTCTGTGGAGGGCTTCATCAAAGAGAATGGGGGATTTTTTGAACCCCTGTGGGAGTCTAGTCCAGGTTAGTTGGCCAGATGTTTCATGTTCTGGGTCTATCCACTCTAAAGCTAACAGCAACTGACAGTCCTTATGTAGAGGCGAGCAGAAGTAAGCATCTTTTAAGTCCAGCACAGTGTACCATTTCTGCTCCGGATTCAGAGTGCTAAGCAAATTATATGGATTGGGTACTGTGGGGTGAATGTCCTGCACTCTGTTGTTTATCTCTCTTAGGTCTTGAACAGGACGGTAGTCCCCAGTTCCTGGCTTTCTTACTGGTACCGGGGGGTGTTCCAGGCTGATTGACAGGGCCTTAGGACCCCAAGAC
This sequence comes from Callospermophilus lateralis, assembly GCF_048772815.1. NCBI lineage: Eukaryota > Metazoa > Chordata > Mammalia > Rodentia > Sciuridae > Callospermophilus > Callospermophilus lateralis. Next base: position 233,020 of record NW_027511947.1, on the reverse strand, counting down.
CCAGGTATTTATGAATATGGGGCCTTATCCCATCCTTAGCTTCTTTGCTTAGAGGATATTGTTTAACACTAATTGGAGACGCAGAGGCTTTTAATTCTACTACTATTGGAGGTTGTTGATGGCTAGACCTAACCCAGCAGTTTCTGCCCAGGCATTAGGATAATCTTTTATCCATTTCTGGGGTAGTTTGCCTGTTTGATCAGTCCTAGGGTGCGCGAAGAGTTGATGTTCATCTTCTACAGACATAGTCAAAGATGTTACTATGGGAGTTAATACTGCAGGCTTTAGAACCCCCACTTGGGGACCATTAGGGTTAAAGGTTATTCTAGTCCAGAGTTTGGTAAGCATATTCCTGCCCATCAATGGGGCCAGGCATTCTGGGATTACTAGGAAAGAGTGGTGGACTTTTTCCTTTCCGAGGTCCATATTCATCTTAGTTGTCCAAGCCTGATATCTACTGCCATTAGCCCCTTGAACTAGGGACGATTTAATTGATAGGGGGGCCAGTGAAGTCTTAAGGGCTGAGTATACTGCTCCTGTAATCACTTCAAAGTTCACTGTGTTCCCCTCAACTTCAAATGTTACTCTGAGCTGGGGGAGGGGATCTGAGCCCCGAATTTCCTAGTCCTCTTCTAGAGTCAGCACGGCGGGCTGGCGTGGCTGCTTCTTTTGGGGGCACTCTTTGGCCCAGTGTTCTTTTTTATTACACTGGGCACATTGATTTGAGGCCAATGGCAGCCTTTGGCGTGGGCCCAGGTATGCCTTTATGTATCCCTGCTTTTTAACTTCTGGCCTATTTGCTGCTGTGACCAGAACCTTAGGCAATGCTTTACTCTGCCATTTGCTTCTTTCCTCCTTCTTTTGTTCCCTTTCCTTCTCTCTCCTCTATTCCCTTTCCTCCTCAGTTTCTCTCTTATAATATACTTTCTCAGCTTCTCTGACTAAATCTCTTAAGGTCATATCTTATAATCCATCTAGACGTTGTAACTTTCTCTTAATATCTAGGGCAGTCTGCTCGATAAAGGCCATTGCAACAGATGGCTTTTGGTCTTCTGCCTGAGGATCAAAAGGAATATATTTCCTATACGCTTCCATAATTCTCTCCAGAAACATAGAAGGAGACTCATTAGGCCCTTGGATAATCTCTCTTACCTTGGCCAAATTAGTCGGCCCTCTGGCGGCCGCTCAGAGACCCACTATTAGAGAACGGCGATAAGTGGACAGATGCTACCTACATTCAAAGGTGTTGGGGTCCCAGTTGGGTCGGTTCATGGGCCCGTAGGGACAGAGAGGGAGCATCACTGGGGCTTCCGAGTTTTATATTATTTATCTCCTGCGGGTTCCTTTAGGTGGCCCAGCTTCCTTCAGGGGAGCAGGGTCTGCTGCTGCTGCGGGGAAGTCTTCTGGAGGGCTTGGGTCTGGCCCAATTGCCTCTAGTGGCGGAGAGGCTGAGTCAGCGGCGGGAGGATCATCTGGAACATGTTGAGGGTTGGGGAGCGAGGGTAGAGGATAAGGAGAGAGAGGAGTGTCCAGTCTTGTGACTCAGAATGGAGGGAAGAGGGGGAGGAGCAGAATGTTGGAATGATAAGATTGTGGGGGAAGGGGTATATGGCTGTTAATCTGGGTGGCCAAGTGGCCCTGGTGAAAGACAATATCTCTGACTTTTCGGATTAGAGGGAAGTGGAAGGATTCTTCTCGGGGCCATCCGACCCCTAGGATGGGCCATTCTGAAGCACAGAGAGTCTGCCAGATCCGGCATTTTACTGAAAAAGAAAGATTCTTGGTACTTGAGCGAACATCAGTCCAATGATCAAGGTTAAGGGACAGAGGCATGGAAGTGCTTTGTCCCATAATGTCCCATAATGGGAGTTACTCAAACAGGGACAGTGAATACACAAACGTGACACAGACAAAGACAAACAGTAAACGTTTAACATGAGTCCAGGAAAAAGATTAGAACTGAGTAACTGGCCAAACCTGATGGGTTAGACAATAAAGACAGACAGTAAACTCAACATGAGTTCCTGACAATGAACAAAACTGAGTAGCCAGCAAAACCTGATGGGCTGGAAAACCGAATCCTGAAGCAAAAAATAACCGAGTTGAGGAATCTACTAATCCTCAATTTCCCGAGTCCTCTGGAGTTTCCCCCAGGGACGTGGCAAGTGACTCTGTGACACATCTGTCAGCCACCATCGCAGAGAGCTAATGTTCTTCACCGACAGCCATTTTGCCAAGCCCTAACCTGAAACCTGAAACCAGAAAGAGGCACCTTAATTACTCTGAAAGGAGTCCATTGGGGTCTTTTGTTCGTCACTGCTGGATTTCTCAGCTAGGGCCTCCAGATGAAAAGGTGGGCCGAACGTCGGAGGAAAAGACCACCAAGAGAATTTCTCATGAAACAGCAAAGGGTTTATTGGGGGTCCAGCATGCTGGGGCTCAGAGCTCACTTCAGAGGAGCAAAAAACAAAGAGCCCCAAGAACAACATGAGCAGATTTTATATACATTCTTTAGAGAGGGCAGGGACTTAACATACATCCTAGCTTCCTTTAGCAAATCACCGTATACTGTGGGAAAATCAAATAACAACTCTAAAACATGATTTGCACATTCATTGGTGGGAACAGTTCAGGCAGGGGGTGATTGGTCAGCCCTGAGAAGGGGTATACATTTAAACTGATTGGTTGAAGCCCTGAGATGTATATGTGCTTAGCTGCACGGTTTTTGGGAAGAGGTTGTTAAGTAACTAGGTGGTCAGGGAAGATTTCAACACACATCTAATGGGTAGTTCCGGGAATTGTCTTAACTGCCACAGGAATTTCAGGTTCTGCGTGCAGCCTGGAAACTTTACAGAACCTGTTTCTTTACGTTTCAATTTCAATTTCTTTTATTCTTTCAGAACCTTACAAAGGAAGGCGAGAGACTTCATCAACAATGACTGCAATTTTGGCCATTTTGGTTTTGGAAGCAGACATGGGATCATTTTTAGATCCATACGGTGCTGGTAATCAAAGCCACAGCCTCACACAGGGCCAAGAGGCTGATTAAGACACATCCCTTTCCAAAGCAATTACTTCTCTGAGGTCAGTCACTGAACTCAGTCTCTGAGGGGAATCACACCAGAGTTCAAGCCCAGGTGGACCCAGTCATCTCTTCCAAACTCCACACAAATGACCACAATTAAAACCAAAACACTCCACCAAGGCCCTCATCTTCTTCCATATATACATTCATCATAACCTCTGGCTGGATGTTTCCATGAATGGCACAGCCAAAGAGAGTTTCCAAAATAAGGTCTCTTTCCCTTCATTTGCCTAACCTCAGGGTATACTGGACACCATTTCTGTGAACCAGGATTGATCACATAGGTCTGCCATTAATACTGCTCTGCTTCTCCAATTTGAGGCCTACTGACTGTCAGGTATAGTTTCTTCATGTGATTTGGAGTCATGAGAAAACCCAATCATCTCTACAGGGCATGAAAGAACTCATTTGTCCCAAAGGATCCCTATTCTCACTTGATGGAGGTCAGGAACCTAAAAGAGGAAGGTGAGAAACTTCATACACCATGACTGATCTTTTTTGCATTTTGGTTTTGGATGCACACATTGGATTTTTCTTTAGATCCAACTGGTGCTGAGAATCTAAGCCACTACCTCACACAGGGCAAAGAGGCAGATTCAGACACATCCCTTTCCAAAGCATTTAAGCAAAGAGCCACAGGTGATGCCCATTTATTACCATTTGAAAACAGTTTTCTTCAGGATTCACAAAGGGCTGGCCTGAGGCAAAGACCTTCCTGACATTCATGGCAACAGGCAAATAGGTTAGCAAAAGGCCCAAAGCAGGGTTTCTCCACTGAGACTTTCCTGGTCACACTGATATCTGAGTTTTCTGAGATGCTCGCATTCCCTTCAGCTATCCAGTACATGGCCATGTCACAGAGCTTGGAGGTCATACATATCGTGGACACAAAACCATGAGCCTATTCTGGAGAGTGGCCAGAATTCAGGAAGAAAACAGGAGCTTAGGAAGATAGTAGGTGTTGTTAACTAGATTTATAACACTTACCCTATATCATGCAAAAGGCAAGTCCAAATATACACCATGCCTCCTCTGAACTGCTTGTATTTCTATTCTGTTTGGGTTATTTTTCTCCATCATATTAGGATTAGTTGTCAGAGTGTAGTAGGGTATGGGTTAGTGTCAGTTGTCCCGGCCGGCGGGACACATCAACGTGGGCAAGAAACTTAGTTGGGGAGGAATGAAGGGACAAGAGACACGAGAGATTACAGCAAGACTGGAGTTCTGATCATCCTGCAAACTTTTATTGTTCTCACATGGAAATTTATATGCTGTGGATGGGAAAGCTCTCTTATCGGCAGTTGCTGGATGTCTTCAGAAAGTGAGATAACCTCAGGATGTTGCCGGAAGACAGATGGCTGCAGGATGTCTCAGGGAGATAGATGGCTGCGGGATGTCTCCCAGGCAGTATATCTCCCAGGGGGCTGTTTCTTTTCAGTGTCAGGCTATACTTTGAAGGTGAACTTCCTTCTAGCCACTGACCTCTCCCCCTTTCTTATATAAAATATTTGACCATACCTTACCGGCCAATGTTTTAGGGGGTGATAGAGGCTCTGTTTCTCTAGCAGGCCTTTGAATATCTCCTGATTCGAGAGAGCATGTTTACAAGATTTTGTGGTGGCCTTGGCATATTTTTGGAGGAGACGGCTTTAAAAGGGAAGCATGCCGACCGCCATGCACCAGAGCGTGTCACTAAGAGGTCTTCTGTTTTGGTATCCGTGGATCCATCCTCCTGCAGTCCATCCTGCATCCTCCGTTATTATGGCCTAACGTCCTCACTCCATGGGTGCATCCCCCCCCAAGTGAAGGGGCCCATGGAGGACGAACCCCTATGGCAATATCAGAAGATGGTTGGTCAGAGCTTTTACTTATAGTTTAATGTAAGAAAGAGAGATCTGTGGGGATGTAAACTTAAGAAATAAGCCTGTGAGAAGGGTAGAACATCCTTTTAAATGTTGGCAGCATGGTCTTCCATCTCCAGGTGATGATAGTGGACCTGTATGGGCTTAGAGGCCAAAATATTAATCTGTTCTATAATAAATTGTACAAGCCTGTTTATAATGCAGGGTCCTATGGACACCATTAAAAGTAAACCCAACAAAGGGCCTAATAGGGGAAGAAGGTAGGGTAGAAATCCATTAAACCCAGTCCAGAGGGGATTTTCAAAAAGTTCCCTTCGTCTCTTTTCTAGATCTTCTTGAAGCTGCTTAATTTTAGTGCGTACTATGACTGATTTATTGGCATTAAAGCAGCATCGTGCCCCTAAGGCCAAGCAAATACCTCCCTGGTTAGCTGTCAGTAAATCTAAGCCTTCTCTGTTTTGAAGGAACACTTCTGCCAGGGAGTCTACTAGGTCCTGCAAATCTTTAATGGTTCCTGATAGAGTTTTTACATCATTTATAAGTTGTTGAGACAGGCGACGCTAAGAGTGTATAGCCATGCCTAAGCCAGCTGTACCTGTGTTCACAGCAGCTGTTATTCCAAGGCTGGCAAAGAGTGGTAAGGCCTGTATTGCCCGCCTGTGTCTTTTGACTAAGGTGTCTAGACTAGGAATGCATAGAGTTTTGTCTCCTGGGACAATAGTTATATCAGGGAGTAATAAGGCAAGAACACAGCCAACGGTCCAATTCGATGGAAGCCTCAGGAAGGCCGAGTTTCCTCCACACATAAAAACTGTGCCATTGGAGGGACAAAGAGATGGGGTGGGTGAGGAATAGTTTTGTACTGTTGAGCAATTTCCAAAGGAAGGAACGCCAACATCAATATCATAGGTATTATTTTGCATCGCGCCTAAAAGACATATTGTAAAAGTGCCTATAGACTGTACTTTAAAAGGAAATCTGGGTTGGCATGTATTATCATCGTCTATGATAGAATTAATAGGAACTGCAATAGGCATGATTGCCCCTGTTGTCATGGAGAGCCAGCAATCACCAGCAAAGGTGCGGTTGGAATTATTAAGCAAGGAGAAGGTAGTTTCCAAAATATCTAATATATTGTTATCTAAACCGGGGAGCTGGCATTTTCTCTATATTAAGAGATGATATGTGAGCTCAGGGATTTGGGGTTTCAATAGTTTGATTATCTGGGGATGCTTGACAGCATAAGGGAACCCTCCACCATCAGCGACCCCTGTAGGTGCCTTAATGGGGCAGAAGAGGGGTTTACCAACAGGGCCTTGGCACCCAGCTGACTGTAGCTTGGTGTATTTGCCTTCTCCTCCCCGGTCAAAAAGAACGGGGGTATAATGAATAGTGGTCCCTCCTGCTGCATGAGTTTTAGTTAGGGAGGCTTCAAAAAATTGTTCTCCCTTCTTGTTGACACAAATTGAGGCCGACGCATAACAAGTGGCATGCATCGCTTGGGTATGCGTTCAAGTTGCAGAACAATTTTAGAGAGCATTACTTGTACTAGGGGGAATAATCTTTGGCTTGTTAACACATACCAATTTAGGCTGATGAACTCCTCTGAGTTTATGGTCAACCTCGGCCCGGAGGTAAGCCACCTTAGTCACGCAGTCAGCAGTATGGGTCAAACTAGTGGGAGCCTGAGTCCAAGATCCTCCCTTGCGTTCACAGGGAGGGCCAAAAAGGTACTCCATGATGTTGGAAGGTGGAGGGCCGAAGCCTCCGTGTACAATCCTGTTCAGCAGAAGTGCCTTAAGTAGGATCCTCACACAGATTGTTGGCTGCATCTGAAAAAGAGGAAAATTTGTCCTCAGGGTGAGGGCCTCCATCCTTGTGTTGAGGTAAGCCATTAACCTGTTTAACCAGGCGTTCTGGTAACCATCTTGGGGCTGCTTGCTCTTGGTCCAAAACTCAAGCTGAGCCTCGTCCACAGATGAGGACAGGACCTGGGCCTTTCCATTTATTTGTAAGGGGATTGTGCCACATAACAGGTGGGCGAACAGAATTGGACGAGGATTGCCAGTGTCAGTCTGCAGCCGAATGGCCTTCATTGTCTAGGGAAAGAAAAATAAGGGCAAATAATGCATGATTAAGGCGATGCCTGTGAGTGGTAAATACAAGTGCAGAAGCATTAAAGCGGGTTAGCCAAGTCTTTAGGTAAGGTGGGCACGTTCCACAATGCCTGAGGCTTGTATGGAATTCCAGTAGTATGACAAATTTGCGAGGAAGCACAAAACTGTTTAAACTTGGCACTGGTATATGCAGGACAATTATCTTTTTTTTTTAATATGTATTGGTTTACCCATTACGGAAAACACTGAAACAAGATGAGAAAGGACATCTTTGATAGCCTCTCCAGAATGCGGTGATGCAAAAATAAGGCCGCTGAAGGTATCTACAGAAACGTGTATATATTTGGTTTTTCCAAATTCAGAAAAATGAGTAACATCCATTTTCCAAAACTGATTGGACAGTAATCTTCGGGGGTTAACTCCCAAGTGTTGAATGGGGAGGGAGACAGGGCAACCAGGGCATGCTTTTACTATTTCTCGTGCCTGTTGCCTGGTAATTTTACATAGTTATGGAAGGTTCTGGGAATTTAGATGGTGAAGATTGTGTAAATCCGTGGCCTTTTGAATGGAGCCAACAAAAATTGAAAAGATGAAACGAATTGCTGCATCAGCTTTGGCATTACCTTGTGTTAGAGGGCTGGGAAGATTAGAGTGTGCCCTGATGTGTCCTAAGAAAAATGGGTGTTGTCTGGCCTGAATTAGCTTCTGAAGCTGGTGAAACCGATGGGCCACATTGGAAGAAGCCTTAATGGTGGGTGAAATCTGAAGCAGGGGCACAGAATGAGCAATGTAGGCACTGTATGTATAAATATAAACAGGATTATCAAGAAATGTTTTAAAAACTTGTGTTATGGCAAACAATTCCACAAACTGTGCTGAATGATAGACAGTATCAAAGGTGTTAGGTTGGTTATTGACAACAAAGACTGCTAGGCCATTACTGGAACCGTCTGTAAAGACAGTAAGGACTTGAGGAATGGGAGCCTTTTGAGTAATTTTGGCAAAAATAAATGGATGTAACTGGACAAAATATAAAAGGGGGTCATTGGGGAGGTGGTTATCAATTGTTCCCAAAAAGCCATTCATTCTCTGTCTGTAGTAAAAATTGGGTTTGGTCTTTAGTATATGAAATTAAAATATTATCATGGTCTTTGCCAAAATGTTGTCGAGATAGCAAACGACATTTAAAAATAATAGAAGCTACCTGAGCAAGAAAAACAGTAATAACCTTGGAGAATGTGGTGGGTAAATGGACCCAAAGCAAAGGCAGCCTTTATTTCTAAAATGTGTATTTCACTGCCGAAATATTCCTGTGGGTGTATGAGGAGTGTGTAAAATAACCAGAACCAGAGGATGGTTATAAGAATGTTCTGTAAAAAACTGTTTGGCAATGGCTTCTGTGACTTGGTTAAATGCCTGTCATGCCTCGGGAGTAAGCTTTTGAGGGGAGGAGGGGTGGGAATCACCTCTCAAAATATCATTAAGGGACAAAAGTATACAAGTGGGTAATTTTAAATATGTTTTTAGCCATTGAATATTCCCCAGTAATTTTTGAAAATCATTAAGGGTGTGAAGATGGTCCACCCATAGTTGTATCTTAGGAATTTGGATCTGATTATCTTGAAGTTTAAGGACCAAATAGGTATAACAGTCCTGTGTTTTAACCTTATTAGGAGCTATCTGTAGTCCCAAGGTAGTGAGGATTTTGTAAAGGTCCAAGTAACAATTATTAAGGTCATGGTTATTAGGTGCAGCAATTACAAATCATCCATATAATGTAAAATATAAATTTGTGGCCATAGCTCTCTCACAGGGTCTACTGCTTGAGCAACATATTTTTGGCAAAGACTAGGGCTGTTGGCCATACCTTGGGGAAGAACCTTCCATTGAAATCTCTGCATAGAGCCCTGAAAATTAAGGTGAGGGAGACTAAAGGCAAAATAGTGTCTATCCTCAGGATGTAAAGGAATGGTAAAAAAAAACAATCTTTTAAGTCAATAATCATTTTACAATAGTTTTTGGGAATAGCCACTGGTGTGGGAATGCCTGGCTGTAGTGCTCTTATTCGGCACATAGGTTTATTAATGGCACACAAATATTGTAAAAGGCACCACTTGCCTGATTTTTACTTGATAACAAAAATTGGAGTATTCGATGGTGAGGTTGAGGGCTCTACATGGCCGGCTGCCAGCTGTTCCTGCACTAACATGGAGGCAGCCTCCAAATTTTCTTGGGTAAGGGACCATTGATCCAACCACACAAGAGTCTGAGTCTCCCAAATAATTTTATCTCCATGGGGTACAGGAGAGTCAGAGACTGACACTAAAAATCCGAATACCCAAGTCCATATGTATTTCTTTTTTGTATGGGTTTTATTGGCTCAACCAGTCCTTGTCTCAGTCTCCCAAGGCCTATACCAGGGACAAAATAAATACGAAGCAATGGTGAGTCACCATGGAATTGGGACTGGCATGAATGACTTCCATTTGACTCAAAATATCTCGGGCCCATAGGTTAACAGGGAGGTCAGGAACAATGAAAGGAGTGACAATTCCCTTATTACCCTCTTTATCAGTCCAGCTAAGAGCCGTAGAGCTGACCAGAGGATTTTTTGACTGTCCTATCCCTTTAAGGTCAGTCAAGGATGGGGTGAGGGTCCAAGCTGATGACCAATATTTTTGAGAAATAATTGTGGCATCAGCTCCAGTATCTAGAATTCCTTGGAATTCCTTTCCTTCAATAAGTAAGGAAATGGTGGGTCTATTTTGAGAAACGGGTTGAACCCAATTTACATCAGAGCAGCCCAAGGAGGCAGTCCCCCGCGGTAGGTTTGGGTGGTTAAGTGCCTCCTGGATTCAAGGGAAGGAGTATTAATTGTGCAAGACTTGTTCCTGCTGGGATGGCCAAAACTCCATTAATAGCTGTGGCCAGTATTTTTTTTTTCTCCAGTGAAGTCATTATAATTAATGCCATGGAAGACCTGAACACCATGTAAGTTAGTAGAGGCTCTTCCAAAAATAAGGGCACAGATATGAGATGGAGGGGGACCCATAATTCCAGTGGGTATTATCTGGGGCCCTTGCATTGAGTCTAATATAGTTTCAGTGGTGGCACAGATGTCCAATCCTGCGCTGCCTGGAGTGGCTAGTTGGAGGGAAGCAATTGTGGAGAAGAATTTTGAGGTAGGTTGGGAGTTTGGAAGGGAAAAAATCTTATTGCCCCTGGTTTTGTCCTGGGGGATGTCGTGGCCCGGGGCTGGCCCCGCAGGGAGTTTCCCAAGAAGCAGGAAAAAATAGGCTGTCTGAGGGCATTTGACTTAGATCTACACTCACTGGCCCAGTGATGACCTTTACCACATCTAGGTCAAAGGGTAGCTTGGGGCGGTATAGCCCCAGTTGAAGGAGATGCTATTCCTAGGCTTTCTTTGCCTGTCGGACACTTGCGTGCAAAATGGCCAGGTTATTTACAAGTAAAGCAAGTACGTGAGCCAGGATTGTGAAAGGTCTTGGTAAAGGTGACACCTAGGGCAAGACCCATGGCATGAGCTGCACCTACCCCTGCATAGAGTCTAATAAAGTCAGAAAGTTTCCCTTTATCCTTATGTGGTTGAAGAACATCCTGACATGCCGGGTTGGAGTTTTCAAAGGCAAGATGTTTTACAAAAGAGCTTTTGTTTTCACTTGGTCCAAGCAAGCATTCCACAGCTAGGTTAAGCCTGGGAACAAAGTCGCTATAAGGCTCGTCGGGCCCTTGTCAAATTTTTGCCAGAGAAGTGGTAGCCGAGGCTTTTGAGGGAGGTGTCTCCAAGCATGTAAGCCAGCCATCTGAATCTGCATCAAAAGTCCAGCAGGGAAATGTGCCTGTTTAGTTTTAGTGTCAAAAGGCTCATTGCCCACTAGCTTAACATAAGTCCCGGACTTAGAGGAGGCCTTAGTTAAAATTTTTTGAGCAGTTTCCCGACAGTGCTCTTTGAAATCTGCATTCCATAACAGAAAGTCTCTGGCACTGAGGGTAGCTTGGTCTAAAAATTTCCAATCATTGGCAGTAAGTCATTGTGTGCTGTGGCTTTCTAATAAAGCCAACATGTAGGGTGCAAAGGGGCCATAGTGAGCACAAGCCTTTTTAAGTTTTTCAGGAAAATGCAGGCTTAATTTTTTGTAGACTCTGGGTTCCTGCCTGCCTAGGGCTGAACTCCTCATCCTCTGAGTCCTGATCTCCTTATTCCATTTCTCCACTTCCTCCTCTTGATCCTCGTCTAAGTCTTTGACCTCAGCCTGGGCAGGCTTATCTATCTGACTGGTGGTGACTGGGAAGGCGAGCACAGGTTGATGGAGTGGCTTCGCCTTTGTATTAGACCACTGTAGGCCAGTTACTTTGACTCCATACCTAAGGCTAATGAACAGAGCTCAGAGTGAAGGGATCTTAATTCTTTTAAAGGTTGGATCTGTTCCTGTCTATGTTGGAAGGATGCTCACAAAGGAGCCAGTTTAGGCAAGGGAAGTGGGGAAAAAATATCTGGGGGGGGCATTTGTACCCTGAAGGGCCAGAGCACAAAAGGCAGGAGGGATATAGGAGGGGTTGGTTGTGTAAGTCCTATAGGCTGTGGCAGGGTCTTGAGAGGTGCAGGGTCTTCTGAATGGTAGCGAGCTGCTTCCTTCTCCAAGGTAGCCTCCTCTACAGGGGTCAATGAGTCTCCGGAATTTAAAACTGGATAAAGGCAGTTGGTAACCATTGGAGCCTTAATCATTAGGGTGGTATTTTGAGGGGGACCAGGAAGGTTCCCATGGTCCTGGGCAGCCTGAGAAGGGTCTATGTCTATACTAACTGATGGGCATGCCGAGGGGATACGAGAAGTATTTGCATAGCCTCTTCCCCAACCTCGACAAGTTTTAAGGTACCATTGTCAAAGGGTGAACTTTTAAGAATTTCATTAATTAAGTTCCAGTAAGAAAAGGTGGGAACAGGCACTTTTTCTGGGCCAAAGGATTCATAATAATCTTTTAAACAGTCTCCTACTCCAAGCCATCTTTTACCATCAATGGTCCTTTCAAGAGGAAACCATGGACACTGCTCTCTTATGTATGAAAAAAAAAATTAAGTCTTTTTTCTAAACACGCGCCCCCATGTCTGCAAGGACTCCTTGTAGCCTGACAAAAACAAATCATATGACGAAACTGCTTGTCCCATAGTGGGTCAATCACCGTGAGTCATCCCCACGCTCCTCCTGGATCTGTCTCTCGGTGATGTCTTCTGCAGTTATTGCAAGCTCCGCTTGACCAAATCTTCCAGGAGGACGGGGTCCCCCTCAATCAAAAGCTCAAGCCCCAGTCGGTGGGCGCCAGATGTCCCAGCCGGCAGGACACATCAACGTGGGCAGCGAACCTAGATAGGGAGGAATGAACTGACAAGAGACAAGAGAGATGACAGAAAGACAGGAGTTCTGATCAAGCTGCAAACTTTTATTGTTCACACAGGGGTATTTGTATGCTGGATGTGGGAAATCTCTCTTTTCGGCAGTTCCTAGATGTCTTCACAAGGTGAGATAACCTCAGGAAGTTTCAGAAAGACAGATGGCCGCAGGATGTCTCAGGGAGACAGATGGCTACAGGATGTCTCTCAGACAGGATGTCTCCTGGTGGCTGTTTCTTGTAAGTGTCAGGCTATTCTTTGAAGGAGAATAGAATTCCTTCTACCTCTGACAGTCAGGGATTCAGTATTTCGAATAGAAAATTGGAAAATGAATCCAATGTTTATGCAAATATGTGCTACCCAAAAGTCTTCCCACTCTCATTCAGGACAATGCTTTGACATTACCGTCACCCCAAGTAAGACACAATAAGAGAAGAAGAGTTAGAAAATCTGTGAATACACATCTGTAATGGAAAATTCTCAGTAGTTAACAACCTTGGATGTGGTAGCGGTGTTTCAAAAAGTAAGGTACATGGTAAAAACTCCACAAACATGGAGCTCTGTTGGCCTAAAGACTTCTTGAGAAACTGCCTCTGAGGTTGGGCACTTGAAATATATGTTGTTGTCAGGAGTTTTAACTTCCTTTGTAGTGAGACCATCAAATCTGGGTCTGCATCTGTGTGACCTGGAGCACATGGTTTCTTATTTTCCAATAAACATGAGGCAGCAGGGCTGAATTCTCTCTTTGTAGGTAATTTGTTGCCATTTGGGGGCAAAGTGTCTCCCAGTGTGGACTTTGAAGCCATTTGGTCTTCCTCTACTTTTCATGGTGTTTCTTGCAGCTGCATTGGGAGTTTAGTATTTGCTTCACGAAATACGAAGAGGTCAACTAGGACAGAGTGCTGGAGGGAGTTCTGTCACGTGTGTTGGTTAAGGGTCTGCAGGACAGTGCACCAACCAGGCTTCTATCCCACATAGCTTGCCCCCTTGACAATAGCAATCTGATTCTAAACATTGCCCTGAAACCTCTCCGTATAACAAGATGCCTTTACATACAAGGGTATGGGGGCTGCACCATGTCAGTCACAAACCATTTGGAAGCCAATGGCAGATCCACATGACCCCATCACAGATGTTTTAACAAACACCTACACTCCACTGCTCTAGGCCGACTACTCATCGGGCTCCAAATTACTGGCATCTCTGTTCTACATGATTTTCATGAAACCCAGTCAATCAAGGCATTGTCTGGTACACTCATGATCATCTATAAGACATCCAAAGGTTCTCCACTGACACCTGTTCATGGGAATTTCAAAAATTTAATGGTATTTATCTAGCCTTTTTTCAAGGTTGAAGTTTGAGGCACTGTGCGGTTTAATTCATTCAGGAACCATGAAATGGAGAGGAAGCTTATTTCAATGAAATCTCTGGAGAATTCTAACAGGCAATGATTCCCAACGACAGGCTAAAAGGTCACATTAAGCCAGGCATTTGAGGTCTACAATGTGTGATCCTTTTGTGCTTTGACTTGCAACTATGGCTGCCAATTCTTTAAAAATAAAATCATGTGATATCCTTCCTGAGATTCCCAGTGCTCTGTGGAAAGCCACCCTGGGCCTTGATCTCAGTTTCCAAGGGCGACTCTCATGCGTGGCCTCCTAAAATCCCAACACAATACATGGCAATACTTCTTTGAGGTCAGTTCCATAACTCAGTTTCTAAGGGGAATCACACCAGTGTTCAAGCCCAGGTGGACCCAGTCATCTCTTCCAACGGCCACAAAAATGACCACAATTAAAACTAAAACACTCCCACATGGCCCTCATCTTCTTCCATATAGACACTAATCATAACCTCAGGCTGTAGGTTTCCATGAGGGCCAAAGCCAAAGACAGTATCCAAAATAAGGTCCCTTTCCCCCATTTGCTTAAAGTCAGTGTGGCAGGGAGACCCTTCCTGTGAACCAGAAGTGATGAAAGAGGCCTGCCCTTAATACTGCTCTGATTCTCCATTTTGTGGCCTAATTACTGTGGGGTTTAGATTCCTTATGTTAATTGGGGTCATGAGAAAACCCAAGCACCTATGGCCTAGCCTCTGTAGTGATTTGAAGAACTCATTTGACCCAAAGGATCCCTATTCTCAAAGATGGAGGTCAGGAACTTTACAGACGAAGGTGAGAGACTTCATCCACAATGACTGCTCTTATGGGTATTTTGGTTTTGGATGCACACATGGGATTTTTTTAGATCCATTAGGTGCTGAGAATCTAAGCCACAACCTCACACAGGGCCAAGAAGCTGATTCAGACACATCCCTTTCCAAAGCAATTAAGCAAAGAGCCAAAGGTGATGCCCATTCATTTCCATTTGAAAACTCTTCAGTCTTCACAAAGGGGTGGCCTGAGGCAAAGACTTTCCTGACATTAAGGGCAATAGTACAATAGGTAAGCAAAAGGCCCAAAGCAGGGTTTCTCCACTGAGACTTTCCTGATCACACTGATATCTGAGTTTTCTGAGATGCTCACCATTGCCTTCAGTTATCCAGTACATGGCCATGTCACAGAGCTTAAAGGTGGTACATATCTTGGACACAAAACCATGAGCCTATTCTGGAGTTTGCCCAAAATTCAGAAAGAAAATAGGATCTTAGGAAGATATTAGGAGTGGCCGATCCATATGGCAAGCCGTAGACCATTCATAAATAGGACAGGATGAACGCTGGTAAGATTTCTACTAGATAGGACATATGTATTGATGCGCTCTCTTTTCTAATGTCTACAACCACGGACACAGTGGGATACACAGACATAGAAACACTCGCCTTGTCAAAAGACTTACTAGAAACAATTCACACCAAACCAAACAAAACGACTTTCCTACCTATTCTCAGAACATGAGACAAAACCACAAACCCACACCCACACCCACACCCACACAGACCCCCAAGTAGGTCTGTGAAAATATGGAGTGTCCTTTGACTGGTGGGCCATAATATATTCCCCCATAATGGGCTGTTCTCTCTCAGATCTGGTCTCCGTGTCCAACTCTGTGAAGCTGTTAGGAGCCAGCAGTGAGCCACTACCTTCTTTCTCAGGAAAGGCCCCTCCTCAGACCTTCCTGGCATTAGGCCATCCTCACATCAGTAGGTACCAAGAAAGACTGTCTCTGTCCTTGGAAAATCCAAACAAGTTTGACCACTGGGACATGAACTGGGACTGGCTCTGGGTGCCTGACTTCCTGTATCCCAAGTTCAGAGAGTTCCATCACCAAGGAAGTGAGGTGAGGTCACTTCGTTCAGGAACTAAATGAGGTCACTGCCTTGGCAACAACTTTTTCCTAAAAGTTGCTTCTAAGGGTCCCATGAGATGGAGGATGCACCTACTCGCTCTGACATTTTCACAAGTTAGAATGGTATATCAACCATAGGCACCCGGGAACAGCTCTCCACACAGGCCTGGTTTGGTCCATCTTCTCTACATTAAGATGAAAGAGGCTGATTCAGACACATCCCTTCATCCTGACCAGGTTGTATACCATGGAAGTTGACTTTTCCTCCCTCAGGTCCTTCATAGCTGCCTACATCTTCTCCATGGATCATTTCTGCATGGACCTTCGAGGTTCTCAGCAGGTGGAAGTTTCCCTACACTCCTGTATTGTAAGACCAACTCTGTCCCTGCTTTTCTGTAAAGTTAGATTGAGGGAACAGTGTATGGTTAGTGTAATAACAGGTTCGATTTGGGTTAGGAATCATTCTGCGCAATGAATAATGGTATTGGGAACCTGCGATATTTATTAAATTATATTGGTAAAATATATGTATGAAAACAGAAATCTAGGATTTGAAGCCCAGAAGGGCATTGGGCCCTTGATTGGGATACGTAGTGTTGAATTAGGTTCTGCACAGTTGTCTCAGATAAATCCATTTACAATGGCATAGGACCTTGTACATTGGATGATTGAATGAGGAAGAGAACATCCAGTCAAAAAGGGATAGTCGGTACGATTAGGTAGATAGTCGGTAGGATTAGGAAGAAGAGTGAGTACAGGATTTGGACGGAAATTTCTTTTTTTTTTTATTGGTTGTTCAAAACCCTACTAAGCTCTTGACATATCATATTTCATACATTAGCATACATTAGCTTCAAGTGAGTTTTGAACTCCCTTTTTTATCCAAGTACAGATTGCAGAATCACATGGGTTACACATCAAAATTTTTACGTCATACCATACTAGTAACTGTTGTATTCTGCTACCTTTTCTATCCTCTACTATCCCCCCTCCCTCCCCTCCCATCTTCTCTCTCTACCCCTTCTACTGTAATTCATTTCTCACCTTGTTTGTTTTCCCATTCCACTTACAACCTCTTATATGTAATTTAGTATAACAATGAGGATCTCCCTCCGTTTCCATGCAATTCCCCTTTTCTCTCCCTTTCCCTCCCACCTCATGTCTCTGTTTAATGTTAATCATTTCTTCCTGCTCTTCCTCCCTGCTTTATTCTTAGTTGCTCTCATTATATCAAAGAAGACATTTGGTATTTGTTTTTTAGGGATTGGCTAGCTTCACTAAGCATAATCTGCTCTAGTGCCATCCATTTCCCTGCAAATTCCAAGATTTTGTCATTTTTTAGTGCTGCGTAATACTCCATAGTGTATAGATGCCACATTTTTTTAATCCATTCATCCATTGAAGGGCATCTGGGTTGGTTCCACAATCTAGCTATTGTAAATTGTGCTGCTATGAACATCGATGTGGCAGTATCCCTGTAATACGCTCTTTTAAGGTCTTCAGGGAATAGTCCGAGAAGGGCAATAGCTGGGTCAAATGGTGGTTCCATTCCCAGCTTTCCCAGGAATCTCCATACTGCTTTCCAAATTGGCCACACCAATTTGCAGCCCCACCAGCAATGTACAAGAGAACCCTTTTCCCCACATCCTCGCCAGCACTTGTTGTTGTTTGACTTCATAATGGCTGCCAATCTTACTGGAGTGAGATGGTATCTTAGGGTGGTTTTGATTTGCATTTCTCTGACTGCTAGAAATGATGAGCATTTTTTCATGTACTTGTTGATTGATTGTATGTCCTCCTCGGAGAAGTTTCTGTTCAGGTCCTTGGCCCATTTTTTGATTGGGTTATTTGTTATCTTATTGTCTAATTTTTTAAGTTCTTTGTATATTCTGGATATTAGGGCTCTATCTGACGTGTGAGGAGTAAATATTTGTTCCCATGATGTAGGCTCCCTATTTACTTCTCTTATTGTTTCTTTTGCTGTGAAAAAACTTTTTACTTTAAGTAAGTCCCATTTGTTGATTCTTGCTATTAACTCCTGTGCTATGGGTGTCCTATTAAGGAATTTGGAGCCCGACCCCACTATATGTAGATCGTAGCCAACTTTTTCTTCTATCAGACGCAGAGTCTCTGATTTGATATCAAGGTCTTTGATCCATTTTGAGTTAACTTTTGTGCATGGTGAGAGGAGGGGGTTCAGTTTCATTTTGTTGCATATGGATTTCCAGTTTTCCCAACACCATTTGTTGAAGATTCTATCCTTCCTCCATTGCATACTTTTAGCCCCTTTATCAAATATAAGATAGTTGTAACTTTGTGGATTGTTCTCTGTGTCCTCTATTCTGTACCATTGGTCCACCCGCCTGTTTTGGTACCAGTACCATGCTGTCTTTGTTACTATTGCTCTGTAATATAGTTTGAAATCCGGTATCGCTATACCGCCTGATTCGCACTTTCTGCTTAGAATTGCTTTTGCTATTCTGGGTCTTTTATTTTTCCATATGAATTCCATGATTGCTTTATCTATTTCTACAAGCAATGCCTTTGGGATTTTGATTGGCATTGCATTAAACCTATATAGAACTTTTGGTAATATCGCCATTTTGATGATGTTAGTTCTGCCTATCCAGGAACAGGGTATATTTTTCCATCTTCTAAGATCTTCTTCTACTTCTCTCTTTAGGGTTCTGTAGTTTTCATTGTATAAATCTTTCACTTCTTTTGTTAGGTTGATTCCCAAGTATTTTATTTTTTTTGAGGATATTGTGAATGGAGTGGTTTTCCTCATTTCCATTTCAGAAGTTTTGTTGCTGATATACAAGAATGCCTTTGATTTATGCGTGTTGATTTTATATCCTGCTACTTTGCTGAATTCATTTATTAGTTCTAGTAGTTTTTTTGTAGACCCTTTTTGGTCTTCTATGTATAAAATCATGTCATCCGCAAATAATGATAATTTAAGTTCTTCTTTTCCAATTTTTATGCCTTTAATTTCTTTCGTCTGTCTAATTGCTCTGGCCAGTGTTTCGAGAACTATATTGAATAGAAGTGGTGATAGAGGGCATCCCTGTCTTGTTCCAGATTTTAGAGGAAATGCCTTCAATTTTTCACCATTCAGAATGATGCTAGCCTGAGGCTTAGCATAGATAGCTTTTACAATGTCAAGGTAATTTCCTGTTATCCCTAGTTTTTCTAATGTTTCGAACATCAAGGGATGCTGTACTTGTCAAATGCTTTTTCTGCATCTATCGAGATGATCATATGGTTCTTATCTTTAAGTCTATTGATGTGGTGAATAACATTTATTGATTTCCGTATATTGAACAATCCTTGCATCCCAGGGATGAATCCTACTTGATCATGGAGCACAATTTTTTTGATGTGCCTTTGTATCCGATTCGCCAGAATTTTATTGAGGATTTTTGCATCTAGGTTCATCAGGGTTATTGTTCTGAAGTTTTCTTTCTTTGATGTGTCTTTGTCTGGTTTCGGAATCAACGTGATGTTGGCCTCATAGAATGAATTTGGAAGAGCTCCCTCTTTTTCTATTTTCTGAAATAACTTGAAAAGTATTGGTATTAATTCTTCTTTAAAAGTTTTGTAAAACTCCGCTGTATACCCATCCGGTCCCGGGCTTTTCTTGGTGGGTAGTCTCTTGATTGCTTCTTCAATTTCATCCATTGGTATTGGTCTGTTCAAATTGTGTGTATCCTCCTGACTCAGTCTGGGCAAATCATATGTCTTAAGAAATTTATCGATGTCTTCACTATCTTCTATTTTATTGGAATATAGGTTTTCAAAATAATTTCTAATTGTCTTCTGAATTTCTGTAGCATCTGTTGTGATATTGCCTTTTTCATCCTGTATGTTAGTAATTTGAGTTCTCTCTCCTCTTCGTTAGCATGGCTAAGGGTCTGTCAATCTTGTTTTTTTTTTCGAAGAACCAACTTTTAGTTTTGTTGATTTTTTCAATAGTTTCTTTTGTTTCAATTTTGTTGATTTCCGCTCTGATTTTAATTATTTCTTGCCTTCTGCTGCATTTGCTGTTGTTTTGTTCATCCTTTTCTAGGGCTTTGAGATGAAGTGTGAGCTCATTTATTTGTTGGTTTTTCCTTTTTTTGAGGAATGACCTCCAGGCGATGATGGTTAGGGTAATAACAGGTTCGATTTCGGTTAGGAATCATTCTGCGCGATGAATAATGGTATTGGGAACCTGCGATATTTATTAAATTATATTGGTAAAATATATGTATGAAAACAGAAATCTAGGATTTGAAGCCCAGAAGGGCATTAGGCCCTTGATTGGGATACATAGTGTTGAATTAGGTTCTGCACAGATGTCTCAGATAAATCCATTTACAATGGCATAGGACCTTGTACATTGGATGATTGAATGAGGAAGAGAACATTCAGTCAAAAAGGGATAGTCGGTACGATTAGGTAGATAGTCGTTAGGTTTAGGAAGAAGAGTGAGTACAGGATTTGGACGGAAATTTCTTTAGCAATAGGGTTTCAGTTAGAGAGTGAATGTAAATGTCAGCACATATGAAAATTCAGTCACAATGATGAACTTTGAAAAATATGTAGAAAAGCAGATAATAATAGAGACTTTACAAAATCAGGCAAAGTATAAAGTTAGTGATAGGATTAGACATTTTGTACACTGTTGAGTTTGAATATATAATCTTAAGAAGAAACAAATATGCAGTGACCATTAGGATTGACATTTGAGAGCATTAGGAAACCTGGACATGGATGCTTTTAGTAATCCATGTTCACTTTCATTTTAGGCTTTGGTACAATCATAAGTGTGACCTTTGCATTTTTTGTCCAGAATATTACTGTCATAGAATGTATATGTGGATCAGATGACATGAGCATTTCTTCAAGAATTTCTGGAAGTAATGTTTTCAAGACCTATAAATTACTATTGGGGGTAAAAGAGGTGTACCCTGTGTCCATGAATATAGACATAATGCATGAATAGACCACATTTTGAATAAATAATTTAACTGTTCCCACTTTAAATAATGGATTGAATTAATATATGAAATATTATAAGAAATCTTGTATTGATATAATATCATTCATTCCAACCAGTAATACATCTATATGTAATATTAGGGTTATGATTATCATGAAAGGTGTGTGAGTATTGCTTCAAAAGTGATCATAGAAATCTAAATTAATGTGTTTGGAAAGAAGTCTCATAAAAAGACCAGTCAAGAAACATGGAGGAATACATGTGATCTGAAGAAGAAAATGATTGAAAGTGAAACAAATGCCTATAAACTTGCGAACTTGTGGATGAAATATATATCCCATGATGTGAATAAATTGAAGAAATAATAATGTACCAGTGTTGAATAAAATGAACATCCAAATACACATCATGTCCCATAGGAATCTACTTGCGTTGATGTTAAACTAGGTCAGTTACTGTAGAAATATTAGGATTTGTATGCACCATTCACTAAAGTTAGTTTTCAGTACTAAGAAACAAATATGTATATCAGGAGAATGAATATTTTGAGAAAACTCTTGAGAAAATTTGATTATAAATCCACATACTTGAATATGAATGAGTTAAGGGAGTGTATAATAAGACACATATTTCATATTTTGAAAAATCTGGAGAATATATATATATATATATATATATATATATATATATATATACACACACAAACACACACAGACATTAAAAATAGCATAATATATGCTATATGAAATTCACCATGAAATTTATATCATCCAGAGATCCAAAAATATTTATTTTATTTAACATGGATTTATGTATAATGTTGTTCAACTAGGAAGCTCACGCATAGGTTGAATTTTCAGTTCTAAAGCGTTTAGGAGGAGTGATCTCTTAAAATTTGTATCTGCCAAGTCAGCCACTTCACAAAAATGTACGTGTGGTATCAGGTAAGATTCTATAATTGCATGTAAAAATACATGTGCTGAATAGACTACAGAGACAGGGAAACAGGAATTCACATATTTGTTAACTTTAAAACACATGGAGAAATATTTTAACAAATAATTGACTAGATTTATAACTCCTACCCTAAATAATGCAAAAGGCAATTCCACTATACACCATGCCTTCTCTGAACTGCTTGTATTTCTATTTTTTTTGGTTTATTTTTCTCCATCTTATTAGGATTAGTTGTCAGAGTCTAGTAGGGTAAGTGTTAGTGTGAGGTATTCAGTATTTTGAAAGGAAAATTGGAAAATGAATCCAATGTGTATGTAAATATGTGGTACACAAAAATCTTCCCACTCTCATCCAGAACAATGCCTTGACATTACAATCGCGCAGAGTAAGACACAATTAGAAGAGAAGAGTTAGAAAATCTGTGAATAAATATTTGGAATGGAATATGCTCAGGAGTTCACAACCTTGGAGGAGGTTGAGGAGATTCCAAAAGTAAGGGACAGTGTAATCATTCCAAAAACATGGAGCTCTGCTGGCGTAAAGACTTCTTGAGAAACTGCCTCTGAGGGTGGGCACTTGAAATATATGTTGTTGTCGGGAGCTTCAGCTTCGTTTGTAGTGAGACCATCAAATCAGCGTCTTCATCTATGTGACCTGGAGGACATGGTTTCTTATTTTCCCTGAACATGAGTCAGCAGTGCTGAATACTCTCTTTGTAGGTAAACTGTGGACACGAGGGGCTAAGTGTATCCACATGGGCCTGTGAAGCTATTTGGTCATTCTCCACTTTTCGTGGTGTTTCTTGCTGCTGCACTGGGATTTTGGTATTTGCTTCAAGAAATACAAAGAATTCAACTGTTACTCTGTGCGTGAGGGGGTTCTATCACGTGTGGTGGGTTAGGGTCTGCAGGAGAATGCACCTAACAGGCTTATATCCCACATAGTTGCCCCCTTGACCATAGCAACCTGATTCTAAATATTTCCCTAAAACCTCTGCATATAACAAGATGCCTTTATATTGAAGGGACTGCTGGCTGCACCACATCAGTCACAAGCCATTTGGAAGCCAAAGGCAGATCCACATGACCACACCGCAGATGTTTTATCACACACCTGCCCACCAATGCTCTAGGCCCACTCCTCAGCAGGCTCCAACTTCCTGGCATCACTGTTCTGCACAATTTTTATGAAAACCAGTCAATCAAGGCACTGACTGTTATTCTTATGATCGGCCACAGGATATCCAAAGAATCTCCAGTGCCAACTTGTCATGGGAATTTTAAAAATTTCATGATATATTGACCTAGCCATTTTTCAAGGATGAAGTTGGAGGCATTCTGGAACTATTAAATGGTGAGGAAGCTCATTTCAATGAAATATCTGGAGATCTCTCACAGGAAAGACTTCCCAAAGAGTGGCCAAAAGGTCACATGAACCCAGGAACATTGAGGTCTACAATGTGAGGTCCATGTGTGTTTTGACTCTCAACAATGGTTGCCAAGTTTTTCAAACAAAATCATGTGATATCCTGGCTGAGATTTCCAGTGCTCTGTGAATAACTACCCTGGGCCTAGATCTCAGTTTCCAAGGGCGACTCTCATGCATGGCCTCCTAAATTCCAACACTATTCATGGCAATACTTCTCTGAGTTCAGTACGAGAACTCAGTCTTTATGCAGAATCCCACCAAAGTTCAAGCCAAGGTGGACCATGTAATCTCTACTAACCGCCACAAAAATGACTACAATTAAAACCAAAACACTCCCACATGGCCCTCATTTTCTTCCATACAGACACTCATCATAACCTCTGGCTGGAGGTTTCCGTGAGGGGTGCAGCCCAAGACAGTGTCCAAAATAAGCTTCCTTGCCCCTCATTTGCCTAAAGTCAGGGTGGCCTGGACACCCTTCCTGTGAACTAAGAGTGATCAAATAGGCCTGCCGTTTATTTTGCTCTGCTTCTTAAATTTGAGGCCTACTGATGGTGGGATTTAGATTCTTCATGTGAATTGGAGTCATGAGAAAACCCAATCACCTATGGGCTAGAATCTGCAGGGCTTTGAAGAACTTATTTGACCCAATGGAGGCCTATTCTCACTTAATGGAGGTCAGGAACCTTACCACGGAAGGAGAGAGACTTCATCCACAATGATTGCTCTTTTGGACATTTTGCTTTTGGATGCATACATGGGATCTCTCTTTAGATCCATCAGGTGCAGAGAATCTAAGCCACAGAATTACACAAGGCCAAGAGGCTGATTAAGACATATCCCTTTCCAAAGAAATTAAGCAAAGAGCCACAGTTGATGCCCCTTCATTTGCAGTTGAAAACTTTTCTTCAGGCTTCAAAAAGGGTGGCCTGAGGCAAAGACTTTCCTGACATTCAGGGCAACAGAACATTAGGTAAGGAAAAGGCCCAAAGCATGGTTTCTCCACTGAGTCTTTACTGGTCACACTGATATCTGAGTTTTCTGAGATGCTCGCCATGCCCTTCATTTAACCAATACATGGCCGTGTCACAGAGCTTGGAGGTGGTACATATCTTGGACACAAAACCATGAGCCTATTCTGGAGAGTGGCCAGAATTCAGGAAGCAAACAGTAACTTAGGAAGATAGCAAGTGTTGCCGGTCCATAAGGCAAGCCGCAGTCCATTCATAAATTGGGAAGGATGAATGCTGGGAAGCTTTCTACTAGACAAGACTCATCCATTGATGGATTCTCTTTGCTAATGTCTACAACCACTGACACAGTGAGATACACAGACATAGAAACACTCGCCTTTTCATACGACTTTCTGGAAACACTTTACTCCAAACCAAACAAACCGCCTTTCAGACATATTCTCAGAGCATGAGAAAAAAACCACAAACCCACACCCCCAGCCAGATAAGCACCTCCTTCCTCCAAGTAGGTTTGTGACTATCCGGAGTGTCCTCTGACTGATAGGCCATACTATGTTCCCCTGAAATGGCCTCTCCTATCTCACATCTGGTGTCCATGGCCAATTCTGTGAAGTTGTCAGGAGCCAGCAGTTAGCCACTGCCTTCTTTCTCAGGAAAGGCCCCTCTTAAGAGCTTTCCTGTCATTTGTCCATTCTCACATCAGTAGATACCAAGAAAGACTGACTCTGTCCTTGTTATATCAAACAAGTGAGACCACTAGGTCTGGGACTGAGACAGGCTCTAGGTGCCTGGCTTCCTGGATCCCAAGTTCAGAAAGTGCCATGAACAAAAAAGTGAGGTGAGGTAACTTCTTTCAGGAACTGAATGAGGTTACTGCCTTGGCAACCAGTTTGTCCTAACACATGCATCCAAGTGTCCCATGACATGTAGGCTGACCGTATTTCTGTGACACTTTCACAAGTTAGAATGGTATATCAACCATAGGCACCTGGGAACAGCTCTCCACACAGGCCTCATTTGGTCCATCTTCTCTAGATTAAGAAGAGAGAGGCTGATTCAGACAAAAGCCTTCATCCTGACCAGGTTGTTTGGCATGGAAGATGACTTTTGATCTCTCAGGACCTTCATACCTGCCTACATCTTCTCCAGGGATCAATTCTGCATGGACCTTTGAGGTTCTCAGCAGGTGGACAATCCCCTACTTTCCTGTGTTGTAAGACCAACTCTGTCCCTGCTCTTTTGTAAATGTATATTGAGGGAACAGTTTATGGTTAGGGTTAATTACATGTTTGTTTTGGGTTAGGAATCATTTTGCTGGATGAATAAAGGTATTGGGAATCTGTGATATATATAAGAACATAGAGTTGAAAAATATGTATGAAAACAGAAATGTAGTAAGATTTAAAGTCCATATTGGCATTGGGCCTTTGATTTGGATACTTAGCTTTGAATTACATTCTGCAGTGATGTCTCAGATAAATTGATTATCAATGACATAGGACCTTGTACCTTGGATGATAGATTGTAGAAAAGAACATCCACTCAAACAGGGATAGTCCATAGGATTAGGAAGATAGTCGGTAGGTTTTGCAAGAAGTGTGAGTACAGGATATGGACCAAAAGTTCTTTATCAATAGGGTTTCGGTAATAGAATGAATGTCAATGTCAGCACATGTGAAGAGTCAGTCACATAGGTAAACTGGGGAAAATATGTAGGAAAGGAAACATCAATAGAGACAGTAGGAAATCAGGCAAAGTATAAAGTGAGTGATAGGATTAGACATTTTAACAGGGTTGATGTTGACTATATAATCTTCGAAGAAACAAATATGTAGTCACCAATAGGATGGACATTTGAGAGAATTAGGCAACCTAGACATCAATGTTTTTAGTAATCCATGCTCCCATTCAATTTAGGCTTTTGTACAAACATATGTGTGATCTTTGCATTTTGTATCCAAAATAGTACTGTGATAAAATGTATACGTAGATCAGGTGACATAAGTATTTTTTCCACCATTTCAGGGAGCAATATTTTGAAGATGTATAAATTAGTATTGCGGGTACAAAGAGGTGTACCCTTTGTGTATGAATATAGAGATAATGCATGAATAGATGATACTGTGAATAAATAATATAACTGATTCCACTTTAAATAATGGATTAAATTGATGTCTTAAAATTTATAAGAAATCTTATATTGATACACAGTCATTCATTCCTATCAGTTATACATCTAATGGTAATATGAGGGTTATGGTTTTTCATTAAGGGTGTGTGAGTTTTGCTTCAAAAGTAATTATGGAAATCGAAAATAATGTGTTTGTAAAGAAGTCTCATGAAGAGACTAGTCAAGAAACATGGAGGAATACGTGTGTTCTGAAGCAGGAAGTAATTGAAAGTGAAACAAATTGATATAAATTGGCGAACTTGTGGATGAAATATATATCCCATGATGTGCATAAACTGAAGAAATAGTAATGTGCCAGTGTTGAATACAAATGAACGTCATAATACATATCATGTCCCATAGGAATCTACTTGCATTGATGTTAAACTTGGTCAGTAACTTTAGAAATATTAGGATTTGTGTGCATCATTCACTGAAGTTAGTTTTCAGTACTAGGAAACAAATTTGTATTTCAGGTGGATGAATATTTCTGAGAATAATCTTGTGAAAAGTTGATAATAAATCCACATACATGAACATGAATAAATTTTGGGAGTGTATAATAAGACACATATATTTCATATTTTCAAAAATCTGGAGAGTGTGTATATATATATATATAGATAGATAGATAGATATAGATATAGATATAGATATAGATATAGATATAGATATAGATATAGATATAGATAGATATATAGATATATAGATATATATATAGATACATATATATACATATGCCTATATATATACACACACACACTCACACAGACATTAAAAAGTAGCAATATATATGCCAATCGAAATTTATTATGAAATATATATAATCCACACATCCCAAAATATACTTTTTACTGAACATGGATTTATATATAATTTTGTTCAGCTAGAAAGGTCACCAATAGTTTGAATTTTCAGTTCCAACAGCATTAAGAGGAGTGATCTCTTCTCACAATTTGCATCTGCCAAGTCAGCAACCTCTCAAGTATATACATGTGATACCAGGTAGGATTCTATGTGTGCATATAAATACACATGTGCTGAATAGGCCACAGAGAAAGGGAGAGAGGAATTCACATATTTGTTAACTTTAAAAACACATGGAGAACTGTTTTAATTAAAAATTGAGTAGATTTATAATTCCTACCCTACATAATGCAAAAGGCAAGTCCAATTATACAACATGACTCCTCTGAACTGCTTGTATTTCTATTCTGTTTTGGTTATTATTCTCCATCATGTTAGGATTAGTAGTCAGAGTCTAGTGGGGTATGTGTTAGTGTCCAAAATAAGCTCTCTTACCCCTCATTTGCCTAAAGTCATGGGGGCCTGGACACCCTGCATTTGAACCAGGAGTGATAAAATAGGACTGCAGTTAATACTGCTCTGCTTCTCCATTTTGAAGCCTACTGCCTGTCAGGTATAGATTCTTTATGTGATTTGGAATAATGAGAAAACCCAAGCACTTCTTTAGGGCTTTGAAGATTTCATTTGAACCAAATGATCCCTATTCTCACTTGATGTAGGTCAGGAACATAACAAAGGAAGGCAAGACACTTCATCCACCATAACTGATCTTTTTGCCATTTTGGTTTGGATGCACACATAGGATCTTTCTTTAGATCCATCAGGTGCTGAGAATCTAAGCCACAACCTCACACAGGTCCAAGAGGCTGATTAAGACACATCCATTTCCAAAGAAACTAAGCAAAGAGCCACAGGTGATGACCATTCATTTTCATTTGAAAACTGTTTTCTTCAGGCTTCACAAAGGGGTGGCCTGAGGCAAAGACCTTCCTGACATTCAGGGCAACAGAAACATAGGTAAGAGAATGGCCCAAAGCAGGGTTTCTCCACTGAGAATTTCCTGGTCACACTGATATCTGAGTTTTCTGAGATGCTCGCCATTCCTTACCGCTATCCAGTACATGACCATGTAACAGAGCTTGGAGGTGGTACATATCTTGGACACAAAACCATGAGCCTATTCTGCAGAGTTGCCAGAATTCAGGAAGAAAACAGGAACTTAGGAAGCTAGTAGGTGTTGTCCCTCCATAAGGCAAGCTGCAGTTCATTCATAAATTGGGCAGGATGAATGCTGGGAAGCTTTCTACAAGACAGGACATATCCATTGATGCATTCTCTTTTCTAATGTCTACAACCACGGACACAGTGGGATACACAGGCATAGAATCACTCACCTTGTCAAAAGACTTACTAGAAACAGTCCATTCCAAACCAAACAAACTGTCTTTCCTACCTATTCTCAGAACATGAGACAAAACCACAAACTGACACTCACACTCACAAAGGCATCTCCTTCCCGCAAGTAGGTCTCTGACTATCTGGAGTGTCCTCTGTCTGTTGGGCCATATTATGTTCCAATGAAATGTCCTGTCCTGTCTCAGATCTGTCTCTTTTGCAAACTCTGTGAAGTTCTCAGGAGCCAGCGGTGAGCCACTACCTGCTTTCTCAGGAAAGGCCCCTCTTCAGATCTGTCCTGGCATTTGGCAATCCTCACATCAGTAGATACCAAGAAATACTGACTCTGTCCTTGGTACATCCAAACAAGTGAGCCCACTGGGATTGGGACTGGAACTGGCTCTGGCAGCCTGGCATCTTGGATCCCAAGTTCAGAGAGTTACATCACCAAGGAAGTGAGGTAGGTCACTTTCTTCAGGAAATGTATGAGGTCACTACCTTGGCAATCACTTTGTTTTAACATTTGCTTCCAAGGGTCCCATGAGATAGAGGCTGCCCCTACTTTCGGTGACAATTTCACAAGATAGAATGGTATAACAAACATAGGCGCCTGGGAACATCTCCCCACACAGGACTGGTTTAGTCCATCTTCTCTACATTTAGATAGAGAGACTGATTCAGACACATCCCTTCATCCTGACAAGGGGGTTTGCCATGCAAGATGACTTTTGCTCTCTCAACTCCTTCATAGCTGCCTACGTCTTCTCCAGGGATCATTTCTGCATGGACCTTTGAGGATCTCAGCAGGTTTAAGAACCCCTACATTCCTGTATTGTAAAAGCAACTCTGTCCCTGCTCTTCTGTAAAGTTTGATTCAGGGAAGAGTGTATGGTTACGGTTAATAAAAGTTCAATTTGGGTTAAGAAACATTCCACGGCATGAATAATGGTATTGGGAACCTGTAATATTTACAAGAATGTAAAAGTGAAATATAAGAATGAAAACAGAAATCTAGGTAAGATTTGAAGCCCAGAAGGGCATTGGGCCCTTGATTGGGATACTTAGCTTTGAATTATGTTCTGCAGAAATGTCTCAGATAAATCAATGTTCAATGGCATAGGACTTTGTACCTTGAATGATGGAATGTCAAAGAGAACTTCTAGTCAAGAAGGGATAGTCGGTATTATTAGAAAGATAGTCTGTAGGTTTAGAACTAAGAGTGAGTATAGGATTTGGACCAAAAGTTCTTTTGCAATAGGGTTTCTGGTAGAGATTGAATGTAAATGTGAGCACATGTGAAGAGTCAGTCACAATGATAATCTGGGGAAAATATGTAGGAAAGCAGATCTCAATAGAGACATTAGGAAATCAGGCAAATGAAAAAGTGAGTGATAAGATTAGACATTTTCAACGGGCTTGAGGTTGAATATATAATCTTAGGAAGAAACAAATATGTAGTCAAGAATAGGATTCACATTTGAGAGCATTAGGCAAACTGGACATGGAAGTTTTTAGTAATCCATGTTCACTTTCCATTTAGGTTTGGTAAAATCATAAGTGTCACCTTTGCGTTTTGTGTCCAGAATATTACTGTGATAAAATGTATATGTAAATCAGGTGACATGTGCATTTCTTCCACCATTTCTGGGAGCAATATTTTGAAGACGTATAAATTAGTATTGGGGGTACAAAGAGGTGTATCCTGTGTCTATGAATATAGAGATAATGCATGAAAAGACCATACTGTGAATAAATAATATAACTGGTTCCACTTTAAATAATGGATTTAATTGATATCTGAAACTAAGTAAGAAATCTTATATTGATATACAATCATTCATTCCAGCTAGTTGTACATCTAATGGTAATATTAGGGTTTGGTTTATCATGACGGGTGTATGAGTTTTGCTTCAAATGTGATAATGGAAATCGAAAATAATGAGTTTGGAAAGAAGTCTCATGAAAAGAGCAGTCAAGAAACATAGTGAAATACATGTGTTCTGAAGCAGGAAGTGACTGAAAGTGAAACAAATGCGTATAAATTAGCGAACTTGTGGATGAAATATATATCCTATGATGTGCATAAACTGAAGAAATAGTAATGTTCCAGTGTTGAATAAAAATGAATGTCAAAATACACATCATGTCCCATAGGAATCTACTAGCCTTGATATTAAACTGGGTCAGTTACTATAGAAATATTAGATTTTTTTTGGTGTTATAATAGAATTTATTTTACCACTAGCATGCCACAGAATGTTGAGGAAAGAGCAATGGATTTTTAGTTATCGCACTAATAATCTAACATTTAATGACTCTTTTGGATAGTCTAGAAATTACATAAGGCTATGTAACATAATTTTTTTAATTTAACATTCATAAAAGCTTGGAGTTTTGGTAATATTTCCACTTTTTTATTTTTAATTTTTTCAGTTGTGATTGTCCTTCATTTTGTTTATTTGTATGTGGTGCTTAGAATAGAACCCAGTGTCCCACACATGCTAGAAAAGCATGTTACCACTGAACCACAAACCCAGCCCCTCCACTTTTATCTTTACATCGAACATGCCTCTCCCTCATCTTTACTCACTTTCTTCCTCATTTTCCCCATTCTCTCTCTTGCTTTTTCGTTTTCCTTTCATATCTGTTTTTCTCTCATGTCATTACAAACAGTAGTATGCTATGAAATTTAAATTTAAGACTGTTTTTTATAGTCATTGTTCTTTTCTTGAGAAAATTTAATAATTATAATCACCTGATAGATATATTAAAATAAATTTTTATACATATGTATCTATATTCATGCATATGCATTACATATTATATATATATGCATACATATACATTTAAAAGTACTTTGATTAGCCTGTTAAAAATAATATAGACCAAAACTTTCTTAATTCTCAAGCCTTCCAGAATTAACATCTTACAGTGAAAATCAAATAAACATATTTAAATAAACAGGTATCATTCTTTTTATCAATACTGATAATTTAAGGTTTTATATCACATTAAGCTATAATACGGCATATTAAATCTTATGAATTAGAAAAAGTTTTTTGAATAACCTATTATTTAAGGACCATATGCACTGACATTTTAAAGGCTTTCTTGTGATTTCAATTTCTATCAATTGAGTATTAATTGCCAAATGCTTATTTTAGTACTTTTCATATTCATAATTGATATAAAGTCAATTGTTTAATTCTTCTTGTAAATAATTACTTATTACAGTAGGGACATTATTAATAATTCTAAATCTGTATAAGAAAATAGTACAAAGATATTTTCATGCAAAATTAAGAATAATTGTGTGCTCTAAATGTCTGATTGTTGATACATATAACAAAGAGCTTTTGATGAGTCTCTTCCCCAGTAAAACATAAAATGCAAAGATATTGTTGGGTATATATGTGCAAATAAAGATAAAGAAAATACACATTATCAGCTAGAAACTATTAAATAAAAGGTGAAAACAACAATCCAACACATTGTACGAATTTGTCAGATGAGGTAGTATTCTGGAAGAATAGCCTAAGACTAGACCTGGTCCATGACAAAATATTCACGAAAAAAAATGAAATATGAAAAATATAGAAAATGCTATGAATTTTTCATGAAGGTAGGTGAATTATCCTTTAATCTCAATTTATGTGCATTTTCAAAAGCCAATTTCCTGGTAAAATAAATTTGTGATAGTTACAACTAAACGAAACAAAGTTTCTGCTTAGCAAAATGAATGCATCTCAACCCATTTTTAGCTGATTTCTTCCCTCTCAATTTTAAACCGTTATTTATTTATTTATTTCTATTGGTTGTTCCAAACATTACAAAGCTCATGATATATCATCTTTGATACATTTGGCTCAAATGGGTTATGAACTCCCATTTTTTCCACAAATATGAATTTCAGAATCACATTGGTTACACATTCACATTTTTGAATAATAGCATATTAGTGACTGTTGTATTCTGCGACCTTTCCTATCCCCCACTATCCCCCCTCCCCTCCCCTCCCATCTTCCCTCTCTACCTCATCTGCTGTTGTTCAATTCTCTCCATTGTTTCCCCCCCATTTCCCCTCAAATCCTCTTATATGTAATTTTGTGTAACATTGAGGGTCTCCTACTATTTCCATATATTTCCCTTCTCTCTCCCGTTCTCTCCCCCAACTCGTCTTTGTTTAATGATAAACTTTTCCTCATGCTCTTCCTCGATGTTCTGTTCTTAGTTGCTCTTTTAATATCAAAGAAGACATTTGGCATTTGTTTTTTTAAGGATTGGCTAGCTTCACCTAGCATAATCTGCTCTAATGCCATCCATTTCCATGCAAATTCTATGATTTTGTCATTTTTTAATGAAGAGTAATACTCCATTTTGTATAAAAGCCACATTTTTTTTATCCATTCATTTATTGAAGGGCATCTAGGTTGGTTCCACAGTCTAGCTATTGTGAATTGTGCAGCTATGATCATTGATGTGGCAGTATCTCTACAGTACGCTCTTTTAAGATCCTCAGGAAATAGTTCGAGAAGGGTGATAGCTGGGTCAAATGGTGGATCCATTCCCAGCTTTCCCAGGTATCACCATAGTACTTTCCAAATTGGCCTCACCAATTTGCAGTCCCACCAGCAGTGTACAATTTTACCCTTTTCCCCACATTCTCACCAACACTTATTTTGTTTGACTTCATAATGGCTGCCGATCTTACTGGAGTGAGATGGTATCATAGGGTGGTTTTGATTTGCATTTCTCTGACTGCTAGAGATAGTGAGCATTTTTTCATGTACTTGTTCATTGATTGAATGTCCTCCTCTGTGAAGTGTCTGTTCAGGTCCTTGGCCCATTTGTTGATTGGGTTATTTGTTATCTTATTGTTTAATTTTTTGAGTTCTTTGTATATTCTGGATATTAGGGCTCTATCTGAAGTGTGAGGGGTAAAAATTTGTTCCCAGGATGTAGGCTCTCTATTTACCTCTCTTATTGTTTCTCTTCCTGAGAAAAAAAAAATTAGTTTAAGTGAGTCCCATTTGTTTATTCTTGTTATTAACTCTTTGGCTATGGGCATCCTATTAAAGAATGTGGAGCCCGACCCCACAGTATGTAGATCGTAGCCAACTTTTTCTTCTATTAGACGCAGTGTCTCTGATTTGATATCTAGCTCCTGGATCCATTTTGAGTTAACTTTTTGCATGGTGAGAGAAAGGGATTCAGTTTCATTTTGTTGCATATGGATTTCCAATTTTCCCAGCACCATTTGTTGAAGATGCTATCTTTCCTCCATTGCATGTTTTTAGCCCCTTTATCAAATATAAGAAAGTTGTAATTTTGTGGATTGGTTTCTGTGTCCTCTATTCTATACCATTGGTCCAGCTGCCTGTTTTGGTACCAGTACCACGATGTTTTTATTACTATTGCTTTGTAGTACAGTTTGAACTCTTGTATCGCTATACCTCCAGATTCACACTTCCTGCTTAGAATTGCTTTTGGTATTCAGGGTCTTTTGTTTTTCCATATGAATTTCATGATTGCTTTATCATTTCTACAATAAATGCCGTTGGGATTTTTATTGGCACCGATTTAAACCTGTAGAGAACTTTGGGTAATATCAACATTTTGATGATGTTAGTTCTGCCTATCCATGAACAAAGTACATTTTTCCATCTTCTAAGATCTTTTTCTATCTCTCTCTTTAGGGTTCTGTAGTTTTCATTATATAAATCTTTCACCTCTTTTGTTAGGATGATTCCCAAGTATCTTATATTCTTTGTGGATATAGTGAATGGAGTGGTTTTCCTCATTTCCATTTCAGAAGTTTTTCTGCTGATATACAGGAATGCCTTTGATTAATGCGTGTTGACTTTATATCTTGCCACTTTACTGAATTCATTTATTAACTCTAGCAGTTGTTTGTAGACCCTTTTGAATCTGTTAAATATATTATCATGTCATCTGCAAATAGCGATAATTTAAGTTCTTCTTTTCCTATTTTCATGTCTTTAATTTCTTTTGTCTGTCTAATTGCTCTGGCTAGTATTTCAAGAACTAAATCGAATAGAAGTGGTGATAGAGGGCATCCCTGTCTTGTTCCAGATTTTAGAGGGAATGCCTTCAGTTTTTCTCCATTTACGATGATGCTAGCCTGAGGTTTAGCATATATAGCTTTTACAATGTTGAGGTAAGTTCCTGTTATCCCTAGTTTTTCTAGTGTTTTGAACATAAAGGGAGGCTGAACTTTGTCGAATGTTTTTTCTGCATCTATCAAGATGATCATATGGTTCTTGTCTTTAAGTCTATTGATGTGGTGAATAGCATTTATGGATTTCCGTATATTGAACTAGCCTTGCATCCCTGGGATGAATCCTACTTGATCATGGTGCACAATTTTTTGATATGCTTTTGTATTACATTCACCAGGATTTTATTGAGGAATTTTTGCATCCTAGTTTATTAGAGATATTGGTCTGTAGTTTTGTTTCTTTGAAGTGTTTTTGTCTGGTTTCAGGATCAGGGTGATTTTGGCCTCATAGAATGAATTTGAAAGAGCACCTTCATTTTCTATTTCTTGAAATAGCTTGAAAAGTATTGGTATTAATTCTTCTTTTAAGGTTTTGTAGAGCTCCGCTCTATACCCATCCGCTCCAGGGTTTTTTTTGGTTCGTAGTCTTTTGATGACTTCTTGTATTTCTTCCTTTGTTATTGGTCTGTTTAAATTGTGTGTGTCTTCCTGACTCAATCTTGGCACATCGTATGACTTAAGAAATTTATTGATATCTTCACTATCTTCTATTTCATTTGAATATAGGGTTTCAAAATACTTTCTAATTATCTTCTGTATTTCTGTAGTGTCTGTTGTGATAATGCCTTTTTCATGCCGTATGTTAGTAATTTGAGCTCTCATTCTTCTTCTCTTTGTTAGCATGGCTAAGGGCCTGTCGATCTTATTTATGTTTTCAAAGAACCAACTTTTAGTTTTATCAATTTTTTCAATGTTTTTTTTTTGTTTCAATTTCGTTGATTTCTGCTCTAATTTTAATTATTTCTTGTCTTCTACTACATTTGCTGTTGTTTTTCTTTTCTTTTTCTAGGTTTTTGAGGTGTAGTGTGAGTTCATTTATTTTATTTTATTTTATTTTTTTGAGGAAAGAACTCCAAGAAATGAATTTCCCTCTTAAAACTGCTTTCATTGTGTCCCATAGATTCCAGTATGTTGTGTCTGTATTGTCATTTGTCTATAAGAATTTTTTATATAATCCTCTATGTCTTCTGTAACCCATTGATCATTCAGTAGAATATTGTTCATTTTTCCATATGATGTATTATTTTTCCTTCCTTCTTTTATCATTTATTTCCAGTTTTATTCCAATATGATCAGATATGGTGCATGGTATTATCTCCAAGCCTTTATATTTACTAAGGGTTGCCCTATGGCATAATATATGAACTATCTTTGAGTAGGATCCTTGTGTTGCTGAGAAGAACGTGTATCCACTTGAGGATGGTTGATATATTCTATATATGTTGGTTAAGCCTAGGTGATTTATTGTGCTGTTGAATTCCATAGTTTCTTTATTCAGTTTTTGTCTAGAGGATCTTTCTAATGGCGAGATCAGTGTGTTGAAGTCACCCGTAGTTATTGTGTTGTAGTCTATTTGACTCTTGAACTTGAGGAGAGTTTGTTTCATGAGCGTTGCAGCTCAATTGTTTGGTGCATACAAATTGATAATTGTTATGTCTTGTTGGTGGATGGTTCCTTTTAACAGTACATAGTGTCCTTCGTTATCCCTTTTTATTAACGTAGGTTTGAAATTGATTTTATTTGATATGAGTATGGCTACTCCTGCTTGCTTCCGAGGGCCATGTGAGTGGTATGATTTATCCCAACCTTTTACTTTCAGCCTGTGTATGTCTTTACCTATCATATGAGTCTCCTGAAGGCAGCAGACTGTAGGATTTGTTTTTTTGATTCAGGTTACTAACCTATGTCTCTTGATTGGTGAGTTTATGCCATTAACATTTAAGGTTACAATTGAAATATGATTTTTACTTTCATTCATGTTTATTTATTTATTTATTTTTAGTTTGGCTAGTTTTTACTTTTTGGTTATTTTCCTCCCCCTTTACTGAGATACCTCCTGCTGTTAGTTTGGGGCACTATTTTTCAATTCCTCTTCTTCTAGTATTTTGCTCAAATGCTTTGCAGTGCTGGTGTTCTTTCTGCAAATTCTTTTAGCTTTTGTTTATCGTGAAAGACACTAATTTCATTGTCAAATCCCAAACTTAATTTTGATGGATACAGTATTCTTGGTTGGAATCCATTATTTTTCAGCGTTTGAAATACATTGTTCCAGGATCTACTCGCTTTCAAAGTTTGTGATGAAAATTCAGTCGTTAACCTAATTGGTTTACCCCAGAATGTAATCTGCCTCATTTCTCTTTTAGCTTTTAATATTCTCTCCTTGTTCTGTATGTTAGCTATCTTGATAATTCTATGTCTTGGAGTTGGTCTATTATGGTTTTGAATGTTTGAGGTCATGTAGGCTTCAAGGATTTGGCAATCCATTCCATCTTTTATCTCTGGGAAGTTTTCTAGAATTATTTCATTTAATATGTTGTCCATTCCTTTGGTTTGAATCTCTATGCCTTCTTCTATCCTGATGACTCTCAAATTTGTTTTTTTATGACATCCCATATCTCTTAAATAGATTGCTCATGGGATATAAGCATCTTTTCTGTGTTGACTATATTCTTTTCAAGTTGATAAACTTTGTCTTCATTATCTGATATTCTGACTTCTACTTAATCTAGTCTATTTACAATATTCTCGTTTGAGTTTTTAATGTGGTTTAT
Source organism: Callospermophilus lateralis (assembly GCF_048772815.1). Taxonomy (NCBI): domain Eukaryota; kingdom Metazoa; phylum Chordata; class Mammalia; order Rodentia; family Sciuridae; genus Callospermophilus; species Callospermophilus lateralis. The sequence continues at coordinate 195,692 of NW_027511947.1, read as the reverse complement.
ATTTTTCTGCATTCCTAGGATTACTGTTTGATTTTTTTAAGAACTCTGTCTTTTGGTAAAGCTCCTTCTTTGCCATTTGAATTTGTTTGTTTAATTCATTTTCAAAATATTCTTTTATTGCTTGGACTTGCTGCCTCATGTCTTCTCTAATATTTCTTTCCATCTGAGTTAGGGATGCATTGAGTTTTTTCCCTATCCCTGTTTCTGATGATTCTAGATCCTCCTGTAGAATTAAGTTGTCCGGCATTATTTGTACACCTTTTTCCCTTGTTTTTTCATGAAGTTCACATTACTTTCCAGCTCCGTTTGATTGCTGTGTTTCTGCTCTCTTCTATATATTTGTTTTGGTTTTATATATCTCTATTGTAGCTCCTTTGTGTTGGTAGACTGTGCATGCTAAAGTGGATTCCACTGGGAAGGAATTCCGACGGCCGAGCTCCAGTGATGTCACCTCTCTGCTATGGTGGGCCCCAGGCTCTTTGCCCGGGTGTTCGCATGGGGGTGTGGGACTGTACTGTCTCTGTTTGTTTTCAGCTCCTGGTCGCGGGTGTGCAGGCGGTCACAAGCTGTCCAGTCACGCAGTCAGCGGGTGGGCTGTCACCGGCGGTTGTGCGATCTCTAGCCACCCATTAGGGCAGGCATATGGCAGGTGATTGGTCGCTGGTGGGCAGGCGGTCTCCAGCCGTCCAGTCGCACCTGCAGCGGGCCGGCTGTTGCCGGCGGGCGAGCATTCTCCAGGCGCCCAGTCACGCAGGCCTGGCCTCTAGTCCCCTGGTTTCTCCTGCTAGTCCTGGTTTCTCCTGCTACACCAGTTTTCCCCTGAGTAATGCCCTCGGCAGCTCAAACTGTACTCTGGCCTGCCGTTTCTTGGGTGTGGATTGTGTCTATTGGGAACCCCAGCACTCTATTGTTTTTTTTTCCGTTTGCCCCTTCCCCATCGCTGGCTAGGCAGATTCTGTTTTCACCACTGATGGGAGGGGGAGTAGAAGGTCAGGTGCCTCTAGTTTCCCCCCCATCTTTATTCAGGCTCTCTCCGATAATCCCTCCCCTGGAAAGCTTAGGAAAGATTTTATGCAAATATCCTACTGTATGGGAGATGAGCGGAAAACACACAACTGTTTTATTGTTGCAATCTGTCGGAGAGTGGCGGTGGTTACTTCAGCTCTCCAAGATGGTTGCCGTTGGTTTCCTTGGTGGAGTTTCCGTTGTGGGGGATAGAACTGTAGCGCTTCCTTCCCTGACTGAGATCCCGATCTCCGCCTGGGGCTCAGTGGGGGGTCAGCCGGCAGGATTCCACAGAATCTGCAGCAACGTTTCTCCCTGGATGCTAGTCGCTTCTCGGTGGTGCCCCGACGTCTGTAGCCACGGGGCGGGCCGCACGGATCAGTAAGCCCAGATCTCCGGTTGCATATTTGGCTCGCGTTTGAGACTCAATTACCGGACCTCGTTGGTGGAAATCATTCTTTTAGGTTTCGGTGCACACCCATTTTTCTGTAAGATCCTAACAAGAGAGTCTTTTGTCATTCTAACTCGTTATTCACCTGCAATGTGGCGTGGTACAGTGGGTGTGATGCACTGTATTCGCGGCCAACTTGCAATGTCGAAATATTAGGTTTTGTGTGCACCATTTACTGAAGATAGTTTTCAGTACTAGGCAACCAATATGTATTTCAGGTTGATGAATATTTCTGAGAATTATCTTTTGAAAAGTTGATTATAAATCCACATTCATGATATGAATGAATTTGGGGAGTGCACAATAAGGCACATATATTTCATATTTTGAAAAATCTTGAGAGTATATATATATATATATATATATATATATATATACACAGAGAGACATTACAATGTAGCATTATGTATGCCAACCGAAATTTATCGTGAAATACATATCATCCAGAGATCCAAAAATATTAATTTTACTGAACATGGATTTATGTATAATGTTGTTCAAATAGGAGGCTCAGCCATAGGTTGAATTTTCAGTTTCAACAGCATTTAGGAGGAGTGATATCTTCTCACAATTTGTATCTGCCAAGTCAGCCACCTCACAAAAATGTACGTGTGATACTAGGTAGGATTCTATATATGCATATAAAAATACATTTGCTGACTAGGCTACAGAAAAAGGGAGACATAAATTCACATGTTTGTTAACTTTAAAAACACATGGAGAACTATTTCAACAAAAAAAAATTGACTAGATTTATAACTCCTACCCTATATAATGCAAAAGGCAAGTCCAAGAATACCAAACATGCCTCCTCTTAACTGCTTGTATTTCTATTCTGATTGGGTTATTATTTTCCATGATATTACGATTAGTAGTCAGAGTCTAGTAGGGTAGGGGTTAGTGTCAGGGATTCAGTATTTCAAATGGAAAATTGGAAAATGAATCCAATGTGTATTCAAATATGTGCTCCACAAAAATGTTCCCACTCTCATCAAGAACTATGGCTTGACATTACTTTTGCCCCAAGTAAGACACAATTAGAGGAGAAGTGTTAGAAAATCTGTGAATACATATCTGGAATGGAATATGCTCAATAGTTCACAACACTGGAGGTGGTAGAGGAGTTCCCAAAAGTAAGGGATAGGGTAAACACTCCACAAACATGGAGCTCTGCTGGCCTAAAGACTTCTTGAAGAACTGCCTCTGAGGTTGGGCACCTGAAAAATATGTTGTTTTCTGGAGCTTTAGCTTCATTTGTAGTGAGACCATCAAAGCTGGGTCTACATCTATGTGACCTGGAGGACATGGTTTCTTATTTTCCAGTGAAGATGAGGCAGCAGTGCTGAATTTGCTCTTTGTAGGTAAACTGTGACCTCTGGGGACTAAGTGTCTCCCCATGTAGACTGTGAAGCCATTTGGTCATCCTCCAAATTTCATGGTGTTTCTTGCTGCTACACTGGGAGTTTGCTATTTGATTCAAAAATACAAGGAGTTCTAGTGGGTCACAGTGCTGGAGGGAGTTCTGTCACATGTGGTGGGTCAGTTTCTGCAGGAGAATGCACCAAACATACTTCTAGCCCACATATATTGCCCCATTGACCATAGCAACTTGATTCTGAACATTGCCCTGAAATCTCTCAGTATTACAAGATGCCTTTATATAGAAGGGACTGCTTGCTGCACCATGTCAGTCACAAGCCATTTGGAAGCCAATGGAAGTTCCACAGGCCCCACCACAGATGTTTTATCACACACCTGACCACCACGGCTCTAGGCCCACTACTCAGCAGGCTCCAACTTATTGGCATCTCTGTTCTACACGATTTTCATGAAACCGAGTCAATCAAAGCACTGTCTGGTATACTCATGATCAGCAACAGGACATCCAAAGGTCCTCCATTGCCACCTGGTCATGGGAATTTCAAAAATTTTATGGTATTTTTGTAGCCATTTTTCAATGATGATGTTGGAGGCACTGTGGGTTAAAATTCACTCCAGAACCATTAAATGTAGAGGAAGCACATTTCAATGAAAGCTTTGAAGAATTCTCACAGGCAAGGCTTCTCAAAAAGTGGCCAAATGGTCACATGAAGCCAGTACCATTGAGGTCTACAATGAGGTCCATGTGTGTTTTGACTCTCAAATATGGCTGACAAGTCTTTCAGAATAAAATCACGTGATATCTTGGCTGTGATTCCCAGTGCTCTGTTGAAAGCCACCCTGCACATAGATCTCAGTTTTCAAGGGGGACTCTCATGCATGGCCTCCGAAAATCCCAACACAATTCATGGCAATAATTCTCTGAGTTCAGTTCCAGAACTCAGTCTCTAAGGGGAATCACACCAGAGTTCATGTAAAGGTGGACACAGTCATCTCTTCCAAACACCAAACAAATGGCCACAATTAAAACCAAAACACTCCCACATGGCCCTCATGATCTTTCATATAGACACTCATCATAACCTCTGGCTGGATGTTTCCATGAGGGGCGAAACCCAAGACAGTCTCCAAAATAATCTCCCTTGCCCCTTAATAGCCTAAAATCAGGGTTGCCTGGACACACTTCCTGTGAACTAGGAGTGATCAAATAGGCCTGCTGTTAATACTTCTCTGCTTCTCCAATTTGAGGCCTACTGACTGTGGGGTTTATTTTTTTATGTGAATTGGAGTCATTATAAAACCCAAGCACATATCGGCTAGCTTCTGCAGGGCTTTGAAGAAATCATTTGACCCAAAGGATCCCTATTCTCACTTGATGGAGGTCAGGAACCTAAAAGAGGAAGGGGAGAGACTTCATCCACAATGACTGCTCTTTTGGCCATTTTGGTTTTGAATGCACACATGGGATCATTCTTAAGATACTTCAGGTGGTGAGAATCTAAGCCATTGCCTCAAACAGGGCCAAGAGGCTGATTCAGACACATCCATTTTCAAAGCAATTAAGCAAAGAGCCACAGGTGATGCCCATTCATTTCCATTTGAAACCTGTTTTTTTCAGGCTTCACAAAGGGGTGGCCTGAAACAAAGACCTTCCTGACATTCAGGGCAACAGGACAATAGGTAAGCAAAGCAGGGTTTCTCCACTGAGACTTTATTGGTCACACTGATATCTGAGTTTTCTGAGATGCTCGCCATTCCCTTCAGCTATCCAGTACATGGCCATGTAACAGGGTTTGGAAATGGTACATATATTGGACACAAAACCATGAGCCTATTCTGTAGAGTGGCCAGAATTCAGGAAGAACGCACGAACTTTGGAAGATAGCGCGTGTTGCCCATCGACAAGGCAAGCCAAAATCCATTCATCAATTTGGCAGAATAAATGATGGGAAGCTTTCTACTAGACAGGACACATCAATTGATGCATTATCTTTTCTAATGTCTATAACCATGGACACAGTGGGATACACAGACATAGAAACACTCGCCTTGTCAAATGACTTACTAGAAACAGTTCACTCAAAACCAAACAAACCGCCTTTTCTATCTATTCTCAGAACATGAGGCAAATCCACAAACACACAGCGACACCGACAGAGGCACCTCCTTCCCCAAAGTAGGTCTGTGACTATCCAGAGTGTCCTCTGACTGGTGGGCCATAGTATGTTCCCCCGAAATGGCCTGTCCTGTCTCAGATCTGGTCTCTTTAACCAACTCTGTGAAGATGTCAGGAGCCACTGGTGAACCACTATCTGCTTTCTCAGGAAAGGCCCCTCTTTAGAGCTTTTCTGGCTTTTGGCCATTCTCATATCAGTACGTACCAAGAAAGACTGACTCTGTCCTTGGTATATCCAAACAAGTGAGACCACTGGGACTGGGACTGGGACAGGTTCTGGGTGCCTGTCTTCCTGCATCCCAAGTTCTTAGAGTTCCATCACCAAGGAAGTGAGGTGAGGTCACTTCCTTCAGGAACTGAATGAGGTCACTGCCTTAGCAACAACTTTGTCCTAACAGTTGCTTCCAAGGGTCCCATGAGATGGAGGCTGCCCCTACGTCCTGTGACACTTTCACAAGTTAGAATGTATATCAACCATAGGCACCCGGGACCAGCTCTCCAAACAGGACTGTTTGAGTCCATATTCTAATGGGTGGCACTAGAGCAGATTATGCTTAGTGAATCTAGCCAATCCCTAAAAAACAAATACCAAATGTCTTCTTTGATATAATGAGAGCAACTAAGAATAGAGCAGGGAGGAAGAGCAGGAAGAAAAGATTAACATTAAACAGAGACATGAGGTGGGAGGGAAAGAGAGAGAAAAGGGGAATTGCATGGAAATGGAGGGAGACCCTCATTGTTATACTAAATTACATATTAGAGGTTGTGAATGGAATGGGAAAATAAACAAGGTGAGAAATGAATTACAGTAGATGGGGTGGACAGAGAAGATGGGAGGGGAGGGGAGGGGGGATAGTAGAGGATAGGAACGGTAGCAGAATACAACAATTACTAGTATGGAATTATGTAAAAATGTGGATGTGTAACCGATGTGATTCTTCAATCTGTATCTGGGGTAAAAATGGGAGTTCATAAATCACTTGAAGCTAATGTATGCTAATGTATGAATATGTTATGTCAAAAGATTTGTAAGGTTTTGAACAACCAATAATAAAAAAAAGAATAGAGAGGCTGATTCAGTAACAACCTTTCATCCTGACCAGGTTGTTTGCCATGGAAGTTGACTTTTGCTCTCTCAGGTCCTTCAGTGGTGCCTATATCTTCTCCAGGGATCACTTCTGAATGAAACTTTGAGTTTTTCAACAGGTGGAAGATTCCCTACATTCCTCTATTTTAGGACCAACACTGTCCCTGCTCTTCTGTAAAGTTAGATTGAGGGAACAGTGTATCGTTTCGCTTAATAACAGGTTTGATTTGGGTTAGGAATCATTCTGCTTGATGAATAATGGTATTGGGAACCTGTGATATTTATAAGAATATATAGGTGAAATATAAGTATGAAAACAGAAATCTAGGTAAGATTGGAATCCCACAAGGGCATTGCGCTCTTGATTGGGATACTTAGCTTTGATACATGTTCTGCATAGATGTTTCAGATAAATCAATAATCAATGGCATAGGACCTTGTACCTTGGATGATTGAATGTAGAAGTGAGTATCCACTCAAACTGGGATAGTCGGTAGGATTAGGAAGATATTCTGTAGGTTTCAGAAGAAGAGTGAGTACAGGAATTGTAACAAAAGTTCTTTAGCAATAGGGTATCACATAGACAGTGAATGTAAATGTCAGCACATGTGAAGTGTTAGTCAAAATTGTGAACTGGTGAAAATATTTAGGAAAGCAGACATCAATAGAGACATTAGGAAATCAGGGAAAGTATAAAGTGAGTGATAGGATTAGACATTTGCAACAGGGCTGAGGTTGAATATATAGTCTTAGGAAGAAACAAATATGTTGTCATAAATAGGATTGACATTTGAGAGCATTAGGCAACCTGGACATGAATGTTTTTAGTAATCCATGCTCACTTTCCATTTAGGCTTTGGTACAATCATAAGTGTGACCTCTGCTTTGTGTGTCCAGAATATTACTGTGATAAATGCATACGTAGATCAGGTGACATGAGTATTTCTTCCACCATTTCTGGGAGCAACATTTTGAAGACGAATAAATTAGTATTGGGGTTACATATAGATGTACCCTGTGTCTATGAATGTAGAGATAATGCATGAATAGACCATACTGTGAATAAATAATATAATTGGTTCCAACTTTAAATAAAGGATTGAATTGATATCTGAATATATACAGAAAATCTTATATTGATATACAATTCTTCATTCCAACCAGTAATACATCTAATGGTAATATTAGGGTTATGTTTTATCATGAAGAGTGTGTGAGTTTTGCTTCAAAATGATTATGGAAATCAAAAATAATGTGTTTGAAATGAAGTCTCATGAAAAGACCAGTCAAGAAACCTGGAGGAATACATGTGTTCTGAATCAGTAAATGATTGAAAGTGAATCAAATGCCTATAAATTTGTGAACTTATGGATGAAATATATGTCCTATGATGTTCGTAAACTGTAGAAATTCTATTGTACCAGTGTTGAATAAAATGAACTTCAAAATACACATCATGTCCCATAGGAATCTACTTGCATTGATGTTAAACAGGGTCAGTTAATGTAGAAATATTAGGACTGTATGCACCATTCCCTGAAGTTAGTTTTCAGTAATAGGAAACAAATATGTATTTCAGGTGGATGAATATTTCTGAGAATAATCTTGTGAAATGTTGATTATAAATCCACATACATGAACATGAATGAATTTAGGTAGTGTATATAAGACACATATATTTATGAACATGAATGAATTTAGGTAGTGTATATAAGACACATATATTTTATATTTGGAAAAATTTGGAGAGTATATATATATATATATATATATATATATATATATATATATATATATATAAAAAACACACACAGACAATAAAATGTAGCAATATATATGCTAATCGAAATTCTTCATGAAATGTACATCAGCCGCAGATGCAAAAATATTTATTTTACCGAACATCGATTTATGTATAATGTTGTTCTACTAGGAGGCTCACCCATAGGTTGAATTTTCAGTTCCAACAGAGTTTAGGAGGAGTGATCTCTTCTCACAATTTGTATTTGCCAAGTAAGACACCTCAGAAGAATATACGTGTGATACCAGGTAAGATTCTATATGTGCATATAAAAATACATGTGCTTAATTGGCTACAGAGAAAGGGAGACAGGTATTCACATATTTGTTAACTTTAAAAACATGTGGAGAACTATTTCAGTTAAAAATTAGCTAGATTTATAACACCTACCCTATATCATTCAAAAGGCAAGTCCAACTATACACCATGCCTCCTCTGTACTGCTTGTATTTCCATTCTGTTTGGATTATTTTTCTCCATCATATTAGGATTAGTAGTCAGAGTCTAGTAGGTTATGGTTTAGTGTCAGGTGTCCGGGCCGGCTGGACACTTCAACGTGGGCGTTGAACCTTGTTGGGGAGGAATGAAGGGACAAGAGTGATGAGAGAAGACAGCAAGACAACAGTTCTGATCATGCTGAAAACTTTTATAGTTCTCACAGTGTATTTATATGCTGCGGATGAGAAAGCTCTCTTATCGGCAGTTGCTGGATTTCTTCACAGGGTGAGATAACCTCAGGATATTTTAGGAAGACGGATAGCCGCAGGATGTCTCAGGGTGATAGATGGCTGCGGGATGTCTCCCAGGCAGGAAATCTCGCAGGGGTCTATTTCTTGTAAGTGTCAGGCTATTCTTTGAAGGAGAACTTCCTTCTAGCCCCTGACATCTTCCCCCTTTCTTATATAAAATATTTGACCATACCTTACAGGCCAATGTTTTAGGGGGTTATAGAGGCTCTGTTTCTCTAACAGGCCTTAGAATATCTACTGATCTGATCGAGCATGTTTATTAGGAGATTTCGTGGTGGCCTAGGCATGTTTTTTAAGGAGATGGCTTTGAGGGGGAAGCATGCCAACTGCCATGCACCAGAGCGTGTCACTCAGAAGACTTGGGTTTTGGGAACCATGGATCCATCCTCCTGCAGTCCTTCCTGCACCCTCTGTTATTATGGCCTAACGTCCTCACTCCATGGGTGCGTCCTCCCCCAAACAGAGGGGCCCATGGAGGACGAACCCTTATGGCAAGTGCAGAAGATGGTTGGTCAGAGCTGTTACTTAGAGTTTTATATAAGAAAGCGAGATCTGTGGGCATGTAACCTTAAGAAATAAGCTTGTGAGGAGGGTAGAACATCCTTTTAAATGTTGGCAGCACGGTCTTCCATATCCAGGCGATGATAGTGGACCTGTAGGGGCTTAGAGGCCAAAATATTAATCTGTTCTTTAATAAATTGTAACAGCCTGTTTATAATGCAGGGTCCTAGGGACACCATTAAAAGTAAACCCAACAAAGGGCCTAATAGGGGAAGAAGATAGGGCAGAAATCCATTAAGCCCAGTCCAGAGGGGATTTTCAAATATTTCCCTTCGTCTCTTTTCTAGATCTTCTTGAAGCTGCTTAATTTTAGTGCATACTATGCCAGAATTATTGGCATAAATGCAGCATCATTCCCCTAAGGCCAAGCAAATACCTCCCTGGTTAGCTGTCAGCAAATTTAAGCCTCGTCTTTTTTGAAGGAACACTTCTGCCAGGGAGTCTATTTGGTCCTGCAAATCTTTAATGGTTCATGATAGAGTTTTTATCAGTTGTTACTGATAGAGTTTATAATTTGTTGAGACAGGCGATGGTAAGAGTGAATAGACGTGCCTAAGCCAGTGTACCTGTGCCCACAGGAACTGTTATTCCAAGGCTGGCAGATTGTTGGCTGCATCTGAAAAAGAAGAAATTTTGTCCTCATGAGGAGTCCCTCTGTCCCTGTTTTGAAATAAGTCATTAACCTGTTTAACCAGGAGTTCTGGTAACCATCTTGGGGCTGTTTGATCTTGGTCCAAAACATAAGCTGAGCCTCCTCCCCAGATGAGGACAGGATCTGGGCCTTTTTATTTATTTGTAAGGGGATTGTGTCACATAACAGGTGGGTGAACAGAATTGGACGAGGGATGGCAGTGTCTGTCTGCTGCCGAATGGCCTACATTGTCTAGGGTAAGAAAAATAAGGGCAAATAATGCATTGTTAAGGCGATGCCTGGGTGTGGTAAATACAAGGGAGGAAGCCTTAAGGAGGGTTAGCCAAGTTTTTAAGGTAAGGTGGGCAAGTTCCACAATGCCTTGGCCCTGAGGGTTGTATGGAATTCCAGGAGTATGACAAATTTGCAAGGTAGCACAAAACTGTTTAAACTTGGCAATGGTATATGTAGGATAAATATCTGTTTTAATATGTATTGGTTTACCCATAACAGAAAAGGCTGAAACAAGATGAGAAAGGACATCTTTGGTAGCCTCTCCAGAATGTGGTGATGCAAAAATAAAGCCGCTGAAGGTATCTACAGAAATGTGTATATATATTTGGCTATTACAAATTCAAGAAAATGAGTAACATCCATTTGCCAAAACTGATCGGGCAGTAATCCTCGGGGGTTAACTCCCAAGTGTTGAATGGGGAGGGAGACAGCGCAAGTAGGGCATGCTTTTACTATTTCTCGTGCCTGTTGCCTGGTAATTTTACAAAGTAATCAAAGGCTCTGGAAATTTAAATGGTGTAGATTGTGTAACTCCGTGGCCTTTTGAATGGAGCCAACAAAAATTGGAAAGATGGAACGAGTTGCTGCATCAGCTTGGGCATTACCTTGAATTAGAGGGCTGGAAAGATCAGAGTGTGCCCTTATGTGTCCTAAGAAAAATGGGTGTTGTCTGACCTGAATTAGCTGCTGAAGCTGGTGAAACAGAAAGGCCGCATTGTTAGAAGCCTTAATGGGGGGTGAAATCACCAGCAGGTGCACAGAATGAGCAATGTAGCCACTGTCTTTATAAATATTAACAGGATTATAAAAAATGTTATAAAAACTTGTGTTATGTCAAACAATTCCACAAACTGTGGTGACTGATAGACAGTATCAAAGGTGGTAGGCTGGTTATTGACAACAAAGACCGCTCGGCCATTACAGGAACCGTCTGTAAAGACAGTAAGGGCTTGAGGAATGGGAGCATTTTGAGTAATTTCAGGAAAAGTAAATGGATGTAACTGGACAAAATGTAAAGGGGGGTCATTGGGGAGGTGGTGATCAATTGTTTCCAAAAGCCTGATAGGGAAATACCTCATTCATCCCTTGTCTCTAGTAAAAATTGGGTTTGGTCCTTAGTATATGGAATAAAAATATTATCAGGGTCTTTGCCAAAATGTTGTAGAGAAATCAAATGACCTTTAAAAATAATAGAAGCTACCTGAGCAAGATAAACAGTAATAACCTTCGAGGATGTGGTGGGTAAATGGACCCAAAACAAGGGGCAGTCTTTATTTTTAAAATGTGGATCTCGCTGCCAAAATATTCCTGTGGGTGTATGAGGAGTGTGTAAAATAACCAGAACCAGAGGAAGGTTATAAGAAATTTGCGTAACAAATTGTTGGGCAATGGCTTCTGTGACTTGGTTTAATGCCTGTCATGCCTTGGGAGTAAGATTTTGAGGGGAGGAGCGGTGGGAATTACCTCTCAAAATATCATTAAGGGTCAAAAGTACACAAGTGCATAATTTTTAATATGTTATTAGCCATTGAATATGCCTCAGTAATTTCTGAAAATCTTTAAGGGTGTGAAGATGGTCCACACGTAGTTGTATTTTAGAAATTTGGATCTGATTTCTGTAGAATTTTAAGGCCCAAACTTTTATAAGAGTCCTGTGTTTGAACCTTATTAGGAGCTATCTGTAGTCCCAAGGAAGTGAGGATTTTGTAAAAGTCCAAGTAACAATTATTAAGATCATGGGTATTAGGTGCAGCAATTAACAAATCATCCATGTAATGTAAAATATAAATTTGTGGCCCTCGCTCTCTCACAGGGTCTACTTCTTGAGCAACGTATTTTTGGCAAAGAGTAGGGATGTTGGCCATACCTTGGGGAAGAACCTTCCATTGAAGTCTCTGCATAGGGCCCTGAATATTAATGCAAGAAAGACTAAAGGCAAAATAGGGTCTATCCACAGGATGCAAAGGAATGGTAAAAAAGCAATCTTTTAAGTCCATAACCATTTTACAATAGTTTTTGGAAATAGCCACTGGTGTGGGAATGTCTGGCTGTAGTGCTCCCATCGGGAGTATAACTTTATTAATGGCACACAAATCTTGTAAAAGGCGCCACTTGCCTGATTTTTTCTTGATAACAAAAATAGGAGTGTACGATGGTGAGGTTGAGGGCTCTACATGGCGGGCTGCCAGCTGTTCCTTCACTAACATGGAGGCAGCCTCCAAATTTTCTTGGGTAAGGGGCCACTGATCCACCCACACAAGAGTCTGAGTCTCCCAAATAATTTTATCTCCATGGGAACAGGAGGGTCAGGAACCGACACTAAAAATCCAAATATCCAAGTCCATATGTATTTTTTTTTATGGGTTGTATAGGCTCCACCAGTCCTTGTCTCAGCCTCCCAAGGCCTGTACCAGGGACAAAATTCATACGGAGCATTTGATGAGTCACCATGGAATTGGGACTGGCAAGAATAACTTCTATTTGACTCAAAATATCTCCAGCCCATAGGTAAACAGGGAGGTCAGGAACAACGAAAGAAGTGACAGTTCCCTTATTACCCTCTTTATCAGTCCAGCTAAGAGCAGTAGATCTGACCAGAGGATTTTTTGACTTTCCTATCCCTTTAAGGTCAGTCAAGGATGGGGTGAGGGGCCAACCTGATCGCCAGTATTTTTGAGAAATAATTGTCACATCAGCTCCAGTAACTACAATTGCTTGGTATTCCTTTCCTTCAATAAGTAAGGTAAGGGTGTGTCTAATATGAGAAATGGGATGAACCCAATATACCTCAGAGGAGCCCAAGGAGGCAGTCCCCCACAGTAGGTTTGGGAGGTGGAAATTCCCCGTAATCTAAGGGAAGAAGTATTAATTGTGCAAGACTTTTTCCTCCTGGGATGGCCGCAATTCTATTAATAACTGTGGCCAGTATTTTTATTTCTCCAGTGAAATCATTATCATTAATGCCAGGGAAGACCTGAACACCTTGTAAGGTAGTAGAGGCTCTTCCAAGAATAAGGGCACACGTATGAGATGGAGGGGCACCCATAATTCCAGTTGGTATTATCTGGGGCCCTTGCATTGAGTCTAATATTGTATCAGTGGTGGCACAGAGGTCCAATCCTGCACTGACTGGAGTGGGTAGTTGGAGGGAGCCAATTGTGGAGAAGGATTTTGAGGTAGGTTGGGAGTTTGGGAGGGAACAAACCTCATTGCCCCAGGGAGTTTCCTGAGAAGTAGGAAGAAATAGGCTGTCTGAGGGCATTTGTCATTGATCTACACTCACTGGCCCAGTGATGACCTTTACCATATCAAGGACAAAGTGTAGCTGGGGTCGGTTTAGCTCCAGTTTGAGGAGACACTATTCTTACTCTTTGTTTGCCTGTCGGACACCTGCGTGCAAAATGGCCTGGTTGTTTACAAGTAAAGCAAGTACTTGAGCCAGTATTGTAAAAGGCCTTGGTAAATGCGGCACTAATTTGAGACCCATGGCATGGGCTGCACCCACGCCTGCACAGATTCTAATAAAGTCAGAAAGTTTCCCTTTATCCTTATGATGTCGAAGAACATCCTGACATGCCGGGTTGACATTTTCAAAGGCAAGATGTTTTACAAAGGTGCTTTCGCTTTCGCTTGGTCCAAGCAAGCATTCCACAGCTAGGTAAAGCCGGGGAACAAAGTCGCTATAAGGCTCGTCGGGCCCTTGTCGAGTTCTTGCCAGGGAAGTGATAGCCGAGGCCCTTTCAGGGAGGCGTCTCCAAGCAACTAAGCCAGCCATCTAAATCTGCGCAAAAAGTCCAGCAGGGAAACGTGCCCGTTTAGTTTTAGTGTCAAAAGTTGCATTGCCCACTAGCTTAACATAAGTCCAGGATTTAGAGGAGGCCTTTGTTAATTTTTTTTGAGTAGTTTCTGACAGGGCTCTTTGAAATCTGCATTCCATAGCAGGAAGTCTCCGGCACTGAGGGCAGCTAGGTCTAAAAATTTCCAATCATTGGGAGTAAGAAATTGTGTGCTGCAGCTTTCTAATAAAGCCAATGTATAGGGCACAGTGGGGCCATAGTGAGCACAAGCCTTTTTAAGTTTTTCAAGAAAATGGAGGCTAAAATTTTGTAGACACTCTGGGTTCCTTCCTGCCTAGGGGTGAACTCCTCATCCTCTAAGTCCTGATCTCCTTGATCCATTTCCCCCGCTTCCACCTCTTTTTCCTCTTCTAAGTCTTTGACCTCAGCCTGGGCAGGCTTATCTATCTGACTGGTGGTGACTGGAAGGCGAGCACAGGCCGATGGAGTGGCTTCGCCTTTGTATTAGACCACTGTGGGCCAGCTTGTGTTGACTCCATTCCTAAGGCTAATGAAGAGAGCTCAGAGTCAAGGGATCTTTATTCTTTTAAAAATTGGATCTGTTCCCGTCCATGTTGGAGAGACTCTCTCAAGGGAGCCAGGTTAGGCAAGGGAAGTGGGGAAAAAATATCTGGGGGGACATTTGGCCCATGAAGGGCCAGAGCACAAAAGGCAGGAGGGATATAGGAGGGAGGAGAATGTATAAGTCCTATAGTCTGTGGCAGGGTCCTGAGAGGTGGAGAGTCTTCTGAATGGTAGCGAGCTGCTTCCTTCTCCAAGGTAGCCTCCTCCCCAGGGGTCAATGTTTCTCCGGGATTTAAAACTGCATAAAGGCGGTTGGAAACCATTGGAGCCTTATTCATTAGGGTGGGATTTTGAGGAAGATCAGGAAGGTCCCAGGGTCCTGGGGAGACTAAGAAGGGTCTATGTCTATACTAACTGATGGGCATGCCAAGAAGGGGCGAGAGGTCTTTTGCATAGTCTCTTCCCCAATCCTGACAAGTATTAAGGTACCATTGTCAAAGGGTGAACTTTTAAGAATTTCACTAATTTTTTTTCAGAAAGAAAAGGTAAGAACAGGCACTTTTTCTGGGCCAAAGGATTCATAATAATCTTTTAAAATGTCTCCTACTCTAAGCCATCTTTTACCATCAATGGTACCTTCAAGGGGAAACCACGGAAAAAATTCTTTGATGTATGAAAAGAAAAATATTAAGTCATTTTTCTTAACACGTGCCCCCCATGTATTTAAGGATTCCTTGTGGCCTGACAAAAACAAATCATGTGATGAAACTGCTTGTCCCATGGTGGGTCACTCACTGTGCGTCATCCCCACTCTCCTCCTGGATCTGTCTCTCAGTGGTGTCTGCTGAGGCAATCGCGAGCTCCACTTGTCCAAATCTTCCAGGAGGACAGGGTTCCCCCTCAGTCAAAGGCTTGAGCCCCAGTCGTTGGGCGCCAGTTGTCGTGGCCTGCAGGACACATCAACGTGGGTAGCAAACCTAGATGGGGAGGAATGAAGGGACAAGAGACACGAGAGATGACAGCAAGACAAAAGTTCTGATCAAGCTGCAAACTTTTATTGTTCACACAGAGGAATTTATATGCTGGAGATTTGAAAGCTCTCTTATCAGCAGTTCCTGGATGTCTTCACAAGGTGAGATAACCTCAGGATATTTCAGGAAGACAGATGGCCACAGGATGTCTCAGGAACACAGATGACTACAGGATGTCTCCCATACAGGATGTCTCCCTGGGGGATGTTTCTTGTAAGTGTCAGGCTATTCTTTGAAGGAGAATTCCTTCTACCCCTTACAGTCAGGGATTCAGTATTTCAAATGGAAAATTGGAGAAAGAATCCAATGTGTATGCAAATATGTGCTACCCAAAAATCTTCCCACTCTCATCCAGAACAATGCCTTGACATTACCTTCACCCCAAGTAAGACACAATTAGAGGAGAAGAGTTAGAAAATCTGTGAATACACATCAAGAATGGAAAATGCTCAGGAGTTCACAACCTTGGAGGTGGTAGAGGAGTTTCCAAATGTAAGGGAGAGGGTAAAACTCCACAAACATGGAGCTCTGCTAGACTAAAGACTTTTTGAGAAACTGCCTCTGAGGTTGGGCACTTGAAATATATGTTGTTGTCAGGAGCTTTAGCTCCCTTTGTAGTGAGACCATCAAGCTGGGTCTGCATGTATGTGACCTGGAGGACATGGTTTCTTATTTTCCAAAGGACATGAGGCAGCAGTGCTGAATTCTCTCTTTGTAGGTAAACTGTTGTCACTGAGTGCTAAGTGTCTTCCAGTTTGGAAGCCATTTGCTCATCCTCCAATTTTGTTGTGTTTCTTGCAGCTGCACTGGGAGTTTGGTATTTGCTTCATGAAATACGAAGAGTTCAACTGGGACACAGTACTGGAGGGAGTTCTGTCACATGTGATGGGTAAGGGTCTGCGGGAGAATGCACCAACCAGGCTTCTATCCCACATAGCTTGCCCCCTTCACCATAGCAATCTGATTCTAAACATTGCACTGAAACCTCTCCATATAACAACATACCTTTACATACAAGGGTCTGGGGGCTGCACCATGTCAGTCACAAACCATTTGAAAGCCAATGGCAGATCCACATCACCCAACCACAAATGTTTTAACACACACCTTCACACCACTTCTCTAGGCCGACTACTCAGCAGGGTCCAAATTACTGCCATCTCTGTTCTACACCTTTTTCATGAAACCCAATCAAACAGGCACTGTCTGGTATACTCGTGATCATCAATAGAACATCCAAAGATTCTACAGTGCGAAGTGGTCATGGGAATTTCAAAAATTTCATGGTAATTATCAGACATTTTTCAAGGATGAAGTTGGAGGCACTGTGGGTTTCAATTCATTCAGGAACCATTAAATGGAGAGGAAGCTCATTTCATTGAAAATTCTGGAGAATTCTAACAGGCAAGGCTTCCCAAAGACAGGCTAAAAGGTCACATAAAGCCAGGCGTTTGAGGTCTACAATGTGTGGTCCATGTGTGTTTTGACTTGCAACTATGGCTGTCAATTCTTTAAGAATAAAATTATGTGATATTCTTCCTGAGATTCCCAGTGCTCTGTGGAAAGCCACCCTTGGCCTAGATCTCAGTTTCCAAGGGCAACTCTCATGTGTGGCATCCTAAAATCCCAACACAATACATGGCAATACTTCTTTGAGGTCCATTCCAAAACTCAGTCTCTAAGGGGAATCACACCAGTGTTCAAGACCAGGTGGACCCATCATCTTTTCCAACAGCCACAAAAATGACCACAATTAAAACCAAAACACTTCCACATGGCCCTCATCTTCTTTCATATCGACACTCATCATAACCTCAGGCTGTAGTTTTTCATGAGGGGCACAGCCAAGGACAGTATCCAAAATAAGGTCCCTTGCCCACATTTGCCTAAAGTCAATGTGGCTGGGAAACCCTTCTAGTGAACCAGGAGTGATCAAAGAGGCCTGCCCTTAATACTGCTCTGATTCTCCATTTTGAGGCCTAATGAATGTGGGGTTTAGATTCTTTATGTTAATTGGAGTCATGAGAAACCTATGAACGTATGATCTAGTCTCTGCAGGGCTTTGAAGAACTCATTTGACCCAAAGGATCCCTATTCTCATAGATGGACATCAGGAACCTTACAGAGGAAGGTGAGAGACTTCATCCACAATGACTGCTCTTTTGGCTCTTTTGGTTTTGGTTGCAAACATGGGATCCTTCTTTAGATCCATCAGGTGCTAAGAATCTAAGCCATAGCCTCACACAGGGCCAAGAGGCTGATTCAGACACATCCCTTTCCAAAGCAATTAAGCAAGGAGCCACAGATGATGCCCATTCATTTCCATTTGAAAACTCTTTTCTTCAGGCTTCCCAAAGGGGTGGCCTGAGGCAAAAAACTTCCTGACATTCAGAGCAACAGAACAATAGGTAATTAAAAGTACCAAAGCAGGGTTTCTTCACTGAGACTTGTCAGAAGCCAGTGGTGAGCCACTATCTGTTTTCTCATACAAGCCCCCTCTTCAGAGCTTTCCTGGCATATGGCCATTCTCACATCTGTAGGTACCAAGATAGGCTGACTCTGTCCTTGGTAATTCAAAACTAGTGACACCACTGGGAGTGGGACTGGAACTGGCTCTGTGTGCCTGGCTTCCTGGATGCCAATTTCCATCACCGAGGAAGTGAGGTGAGGTCACTTCCTTCAGGATCTGAATGAGGTCACTGCCTTGGCAACCACTTTGTCCTAACAGTTGCTTCCAAGGGTCCCATGAGATGGAGGCTTCCCCTACTTAATGTGACAATTTCACAAGTTAAAATGGTATATCAACCATTGGCACCCGGGAACAGCTCTCCATACAGGCCTGATTTGGTCCATCTTCTCTACATTAAGAAGAGAGAAGCTGATTAAGACACAACCCTACATCCTGACCAGGTTGTTTGCCATTGAAGATGACTTGTGGTCTCTCAGGTCCTTCATAGCTGCCTACATATTCTCCAGGGATACTTTCAGCATGGACCTTTGAAGTTCTCAGCAGGTAGAGGATCCCTACATTTCAGTATTATAAGACCACCTCTGTCCCTGCTCTTCTGTAAAGTAAGATTGAGGGAACACTGTATGTTTAGGGTTAATAACAGGTTCAATTTGGATTAGGAATCATTTTCTGGATGAATAATGGTATTGGCAACCTGTGAAATTTATAAGAATATAGAGTTGAACTGTGTGTATGAAAATAGAAATCCAAGTAAGATTGGAAGCCCAGAAGTGCATTGGGCCCTTGATTGTGATACTGAGCATTGAATTACATTCTGCACAGATGTCTCAGATAAACTGATATACAATGGCATAGGACATTGTACCTTGGATGATTGAATGTAGAAGCGAACATCTGGTCAAAAAGGGATAGTCAGTAGGAATAGGAAGATAGTAGGTAGGTATAGGAAGAAGGGTGAGTGTATGATTTGGAACAAAATTTCTTTAGCAACAGGGTTTCGGATAGAAAATGAATTTAAATGTCAGCACATGTGAAGAGTCTGTCACAATGATGAAGTGGGAAAATATGTAGGTAAGCAGATATCAATAGAGACATTATGAAATCAGGGTTGAGTTTGAATATGCAATCTTAGGAAGAAACAAATATGTAGTCATCAATAGGATTGACATTTGAGAGCATAAGTAATCTTGGACATGGATGATTTTAGTAATCCATGTTAATTTTCCATTTTGGCTTTGGTACAATCATAAATGTGAACTTTGAATTTAGTGTCCAGAATATTTCTGTGAATAAATGTATATGTAGATCAGGTGACATGAGTATTTCTTCCACCATTTCTGGGAGCAATATTGACTGACTACTTCTGATTGATAGGTACAGATTCTTTATGTGAATTGGAATCATGAGAAACCCAAGCACCTCTTCAGGGATTGAAGAACTCATATGACCCAAAGGATCCCTATTCTCAATTGATGGAGGTCAGAAATCTAACAGAGGAAGGGAAGATACTTCATCCAAAATGACTGAACTTTTTGCCATTTTGCTTTTGGATGCACACATGGGATCTTTCTTTAGATCCATCAAGTGCTGAGAATCTAAGTCACAGCCTCACACAGGGCCAAGAGGCTGATTCAGACACATCCCTTTCCAAAGAAATTTAGCAAAGAGCCATAGGTGATGCCCATTCATTTCCATTTGAAAACTGTTTTCTTCAGGCTTTACAAAGGGTTGGCCTGAGGTAAAGAACTTCCTGACATTCAGGGCAACAGAAAAATAGGTAAGCAAAAGGCCCAAAGCAGGGTTTCTGCACTGAGACTTTCCTGGTCACACTGTCCCTGCTCTTCTGTAAAGTTAGATTGAGGGAACAGTGTATGGTTAGGGTTAATAACACGTTCGATTTGGGTTAGGAATCATTCTGCAGGATGAATATTCGTACTGGGAATCTGCAATAATTACAAGAATATATAGGTAAAATAAAAGTATGAAAACAGAAATCTAGGCAAGATTTGAAGCTCAGATGGGCATTGGGCCCTTGAGTGGGTTACTTAGCTTTGAATTATGTTCTGCACAGATGTCTCAGATAAATCGATATACAATGACATAGGACCTTGTACCTTGGATGATTGAAAGTTGAAGAGAACATCCAGTCATAAAGGGAAAGTCCGTAGGTTTAGGATGATAGTCTCTAGGTTTAGAAACAACAATGAGTATAGGATTTGGACCAAACGTTCTTTAGCAATTGGTTTTCAATAAGAGAGTGAATGTAAATATCAGCACATGTGAAGAGTCAGACACAATGATGAAATGGGGAAAATATGTAGGAAAGCAGATATCAATAGAGACATTAACAAATCAGGCAATGTATAAAGTGAGGGATAGGATTAGACATTTTCAACAGGGTTGAGTTTGAATATATAATCTTAGAAAGAAACAAATACATAGGATTTATCAATAGGATTTACATTTTAGAGCATTAAGCAACCGGGACATGGATATTTTTAGTAATCCATGCTCACTTTCCTTTTAGGCTTTGCTACAATCATAAGAGTGACTTTTGCTTTCTGTGTCCAGAATATTACTGTGCTAAAATTTATATGTAGATCAGGTGACATGAGCATTTCTTCCACCATTACTGGGAGCAATATTTTGAAGACGTATAAATATTGGGGGAACAAAGTGGAGTACCCTGTGTCAATGAATATAGAAATAATGTATGAATAGACGATACTGTGAATAAATAATATAACTGGTTCCAACTTTAAATAGTGGATTGATTTGATATCTGAAAATATACTGGAAATCTTAAACTGATATTCATACATTCACTACAACCAGGTATACATCTAAGGGTAATATTAGGGTTATGGTTTATCATGAAGAGTGTGTGAGTTTTGCTTCAAATATGATTATGAAAATCAAAAATAATGTGTTTGGAAAGAAGTCTCATGACAAGACCAGTCAAGAACACTGGAGGAATATATGTGTT
The DNA here is from genome assembly GCF_048772815.1 of Callospermophilus lateralis. Lineage (NCBI taxonomy): Eukaryota > Metazoa > Chordata > Mammalia > Rodentia > Sciuridae > Callospermophilus > Callospermophilus lateralis. Next base: position 174,709 of record NW_027511947.1, on the reverse strand, counting down.
CTGAAGCAGGAGGTGATTGAAATTGAAACAAATGCCTATAAATTTGTGAACTTGTGGATGAAAGATATATCATATGATGTGCATAAACTGAAGAAATAGTAATGTACCACTGTTTAATAAAAATGAACCGCAAAATACACATCATGTCCCATAGGAAAATGCTTGCATTGATGTTGAACTTGGTTTTACTGTAGAAATATTAGGATTTGTGTGCACCATTCACTAAAGTTAGTCTTCAGTACTAGGAAACAAATCTGTATTAAAGTTGGATGAATATTTCTGAGAATAATCTTGTGAAAAGTTGATCATAAATCCACATACATAAATATGAATGATTTTAAGGAGTGTATAATAAGATTCATATATTTTATATTTTGAAAAATTTGGAGAGTATATATATATATATATATATATATATATATATATATATATATATACACACACACACACACACACACACACAGAGACAGACATTTAAACTAGCAATATATTTGCCAATTGAAATTCATCATGAAATATGTAACATCCACAGGTGCAAAAATATTGATTTCACTGAAAATGGATCTATATATAATGTTGTTCTAATAACAAGCTCACCCATAGGTTGCATTCTCAATTCCAACAGTGTTTAAGAGGAGTGATCTCTTCTCATAACTTGTATATGCCTAGTCAGCAACCTCACAAAAATGTACGTTTGATAACAGGTAGGATTCTATATGTGCATATAAAAATACATGTGCTGAATAGTCTACAGAGAAAGGAGACACCAATTTGTTGAGAGCCACAGCTTAAGGGGCCCCATCAAACTTCCAGTTACCAGCAACATTCCCCTGTGAGATGATTATTGGCTCACAGCGGCCCCAGCAACATCTAGCTGATTGGCTCCTCTTTGGTGATGCACAATGGAGATGCTCATTGAGCTTTTTCCCCGCTCTTTCCGACTGCCAGCTGATGATTGGCTCACAGCAGCCCCAGCAACATCAAGCTGATTGGCTCCTCTGCCATGATGCACATTGGGCAGTTTCCCTGCCCTTTCAGACCACAGAGCTGCTCATTGTGGGACTTTTTTGGCTCCACCCACCTGACCCAGCCATATGGCCTCAAGAGCAGGAGGATTGTGGGAGGTGGAGAGGCTTGTGGGTGTGACAGAAACTTTGCAAGGAAGCCAGTGGTGGCAGTTGGGCTCTGAGGGTTTTTCCTAAGGAGCTGTTTTGCTTGGCGTGTGTCGTTCTAAAAATAAACTTTGTTTCTTTTGAAAAGTCGCTCTTGAATCGTGCCCAGCCAGACTGCAGCATTTGGTGGCTCGCACGGGGAGCCACTGAGGGTAAGTGATAAGGTAAACTGCTAGCCCCTGAGGGAAGGGCGAGAGGATCGGTAGCCATTTTAAGATTCCTCTTTTGTTTTGCTTCACTTTTGTTGCCTGTCCATGGAGATGAGTGAGATGGATGAAAAACCGCTCACATCTGAGAAAAAAATTATTTACTTCTGAGGAACAGATAGGGAGAAAGGACGGATGCACATGTCAGTAGGATATAAAGGCTATAATGACTTTTTGTTGTTCCCTTTTTATTTTATTCTGTCTCGGTTTTGTTTGGCATTGTCTTGTTGGGTTGTATTATAGTAGAAATACAGGATCAGGAATTAGTAAAAAAACAAACTGAAAGAGTGTTAAGTAAATTGTTAGAGGAAGGAGGCACCTCAGTAAAGTCAAGAACAGTCAGGGCATACGTTGATACAATACAAAAATGTAGCCCATGGATTTTTAAGGAGTTGTTAAATATACCATAATGGAACCATCATGGTGAAGATTTAAAAGGGGGGAAAAGAACAGCCCAGGGACTCTGACAGTTGGCACATTGCCATTGAGGACGTTTATATCTGGTTTGCTTAGTCCAAAGACTTCAGATCAGACAAAGATAGAGGAACAAAGCTTAGGTCAGAAAAAGCCATCAGGGGCAAAGTTACAAAAGGAGACTGCTACTAACAACTTTCAATAACTAGAGGGCGTAAGTGTCCAACCAACAGCGCCTCCTCTACAGGAGACTGTTACTAACACCTTTCTATCACCAGAGTATGTAAATGTCCAAATAACAAGGCCACCTCCATATGCTAGGAGGCCCCCAAACCCCGCAGTTGATAGTTCGGTTCCTGAGACAGGATCTCAAGTATTAACCTGCCCTGTATTTGAGGTAGGAGGGCAGCGAATTCACCATGCTTTAAATTTCAAAATAGTGAAGCAGCTAAAAGGGGCTGTAACAACCTATGGTCCTCAAGTACCCTTCATTGTAAGCTTGGTCGAATCCATTAACAACTTGAATATGATGCCAGTAGATTGGGCTAATATGTGTAAAGCTGTGCTAAATGGAGGTCAATACCTTTTATGGAAGGTTGCCAATGAGGAATTTTGCAAGGAGACGGCTAGGTGAAATGCAGAAGCTGGTTATCCTCAGAGAAATCTAGATATGTTGTTAGGAAAGGGACCTTATGAGGACCAGCAGCAACAAATTGCATATGATCCTGGCGTATATGCACAAATTGCTGCAGAGGCGGTTAGGGCATGGTAGACTTTACAAGGACATGGAGGTTTACAAGGTCAATTATCTAAGGTAATACTAGGAGCTAATGAATCTTACACTGAATTTGTAGATAGGCTTATTCAAACAGCTACCAGAGTTTTGGGGAATACAGAACAAGCAATGCCATTAATAAAAAACTGGCTTATGACCAAGGGAATCGTAGGTGCAGAGATATCACTAGACCATGGAAACATGAAGATTTAAACACATATATTAAATTATGTAAAGACATTAATGAATAAGAGGAAGTCATGGCAGCCGCAGTAAAACAGGCTTTAGATGCCAGAGACATCAATGAATAAGGTCAATTTGTGGCAGCTGCATTAAACAGGCTTTAGATGCAAGGCCAGGAACATGCTACAATTGTGAACAAACAGGACATTTTAAAAGGAATTGCTCCATAGGAAGAGGGTTTAACAAAAATAGGTACCAAAGGAGTAGAATACTGGGTATTTGCCCACGATGCCGTAGAGGGAGACATTGGGCTAATGAATGCCGTTCTCAAACCACCATAGAGGGTACTTCATTATCAAAAACGAACAAGGACTAGCTGTTTATCCACGATATCATGGAGAAAGGCACCAGGCTCCATTGCCAAAAAATGGACAGGGGAGCCCAATGCTCTGGGGCCCAAAACCACAAATATATGGAGCACTGGAGGAACCCAGCAACCCCATCAGTGTAGTGCCCAGGACACATTGTGCATCAGACGCCTCATCAGACAAATCAGAGGGAGCGCAGGGTTAGACATCTGCACCTCCGTCAGATCAGTACTAACTGTAGAGATGGGGGTTCAAATCATTCACACATGGTGAAAGGACCTCTTCTCAAAGGAACAGTAGGCTTATTATTGGGACGCAGCTCTTCTAATCTAAAAGGACTTATGATAAGTCCTTGGGTAATTGATCCCGATTATGAAGGTGAAATAAAATTTATAGCCAGTTCTCCAAAGGACATATCAGTAATTTCACCAGGAGATAGAATAGCACAGTTACTAATAATACTCAGTCTGCATGATAAATTTTCCAGTCATGCTGTAGAAAAAGGTTCCAAGGGATTAGGCTCCACAGGTGTAGATTTGGTTATGCTTTCTTTAAATTTAGATTCTCGCCCCAGGCTAAAACTAAATATTCAAGGACATGAATTTAATGGGCTACTTGATACAGGTGCAGATGTTAGCATTGTCTCTCATCAAGAATGGCCAAAACATTGGCCATTACAACAATACACTCAAACACTTTGAGACCTAGGAGTGGCAACTAATCCCCATAGAAGTGCAATGGTATTGGATTGGAAGGATCCTGAAGAATGTGAAGGAACTATACAGCCATATGTATTGGATAATCTTCCCGTAATTTTATGGGGATGAGATGTCCTAGATCAATTAGGTTTGACATTAACAAATAACATCAATCAAAATGTACCCACTATTATGGCTAGAGAAGGTTTTAGGAAAGGAAAAAGATTAGAAAAACAAGAACAAGGTATAGCAGCGCCAATACAAATAGACCAAGCAACAGACAGACATGGGTTGGATTTTCAGAAAGGGCCACTGAGACAATAAAAATTACTTGGAAATCAGAAAGACCAGTATGGCTTCTTCAGTGGACCCTGACTAAAGAAAAGATACAAGCAGCCCAGTTCCTGGTCAAACAACAATTAGCGGAAGAACATATACAACCTTCTGTATCTCCCCATTATACTTTCATTTCTGTCATCAAAAAGAAATCTGGTAAATGGAGATTATTGCAAGATTTAAGAGCCATTAATAATGAGATGGTTATTTTGGGACCTGCTCAATCAAGGATTCCTCAATTGTCTGCTTTGCCAAAAACTTGGTATGTTTTAGTTATACATATTAAAGATTGTTTTTTTTTTTCATTTCCAATTCTTCTTGAGGATAGTCCAAGTTTTGCATTTACTATCCCTGCACTGAATCATGAAGGTCCTGATCAGAGGTATGAGTGGAAAGTACTCCCTCAAGGGATGGCTAACAGCCCAACTATTTGTCATATTTATGTTAACAAAGTAATCCAGCCACTTAGAAATCAAAATCCTGAACTACAAATATTTCACAATATGGATGATGTGTTATTAGCACACAAGTTAAAAACCCATTGCTAGAATGTTATGCCACACTTACAAACTTATTAAAAAATTATAATCTAGGGATATCAATTGATAAAATACAATTAAATTTTCCAATTAATTATTTAGGAGTTCTATTATCCTCAACCATGGTCAGTCCACCAAAAATTCAAATACGAGTAGATCAACTCAAATCAATTAATGACTTTCAGAAGTTATTATGAGACATTAATTGGATAATGCCTTATCTAGGTATACCAACAGGAGAGTTGGGACCTATATTTGATATCCTAAAAGGTCCATCTGATCCAAATTCACCCAGAATGTTAACGCCTGAAGCAATAAAGGCATTAAAAATTATTGAAACATATATGGGAAATATGCATTTGGATAGATTTGATAAAATAATGCCTTTATTATTTATTGTGCTACCAACAAAAAATATTCCTACAGGAGTATTTTGGCAAGAAGGTCCATTATTATGGATACATTTATCTTATTCTTCTAACACTATTATTACTAGGTATCCTGAGGCTGAGGGACAATTAATACTCATAGGAATAAAAGCAGCAAAGGGAGTGTTTGGAATTTCTCCCAATAAAATTATTACTCCATACACTATGAATCAAATTGATGAATTAGCTAATGAGTTAAATACTTGGGCAATAATCATGTGTAAATCTAATGTTTTATTTGATAACCACTTACCATCTAATCTTTTATTGTCTTTTGGGTCATTGCATCCTGTAATTTTTCCAAAAATTACAAGAAAACTCCTATCATGAATGCTCCAAATATATTCACTGATGGGTCAAATAATGGTACAGCAGCAATAGTTACACCTGATCAAATTTTTACATTTTTAGCACCCCAAAAATCAGCTCAAAAGGTAGAGCTTAATGCAGTATTATAAGCTTTTGTGATGTTTAAAGATTCTGTGTTTAATTTATTTTGCCATAGTCAGTATATAGTTAATGCTATAGTATCTCTTGAAGATGCTGGTAGGATTTCCCCTTCCTCTACTGTTTTCTCTTTCCTTTCCAGTATACAAAGTCTAATCTGGGACAGAAAATATCCATTCTTAATAGGACATATCTGGGCACATACAGGATTGCCTGGAGCCCTTAGTTTGGGCAATGATTTAGCAGGTAAAACTACACATGACATACATACATATTTTCTGTACACTAGAAGAAGCTATAAATTTTCATAAAAAGTTCATTATCAATGCTAATACTTTACAAAAGCATTTTAAAATAACTAAGGAACAAGCTAGACAAATAATAAAACAATGTCAAAATTGTGTGACCATTTTACCACATTTTAATCTTAGAGTCAATCGTAGAGGATTGATACCTTACCATATATGGCAGATGGATGTCACACACTTGCCAGAATTTGGAAAATTAAAATATTTGCATGTTACAGTTGATACTTCTTCTGGATTTTTGATGGGCTCCCTTCATGGGGGAAAAAAACTAAAGATGTTATAGCTCATTGCTTACAAAATTTTGCCACTGTGGTCATTCCAAAGCAGTTAAAAACTGATAATGCCCCCGGTTATACTTCTACCTCTTTTAAACCATTTTGCTCATCATTTGGCATTACTCATATATCAGGAAACCCATACAATCCACAGGGACAAGCCATAGTTGAAAGAGCACATCACACTATTAAAATGTACTCATTAAAGTAAGAAGACAGAATTGGGAAGGGATATAAATTCCCCAAAGATAAACTTAAAATAATCCTTTTTACTCTAAACTTTTTAAATTTGGATTTTCAGGACTTAGTGCTGCAGAAAGGCATAAGTGTCCAAAAAATGTGTATAAGCCCGAGGTACTTTGGAAGGATATTCTAACAGGACAATGGAAAGGTCCTGACCCATTAATTTTCTGGAGTTGGAGGTCTGTTTGTGGGTTTCCACAGGAAGAAGAGCAGCCGATTTGGATTCCAGAGAGATTAACTAAGATCCCGACCCAGTGATTGCCTGGATTCGGGGGTCTGTTTATGTGTTTCCACAGGGAGAACAGCAGCCGATTTGGATTCCAGAGAGATTAACTGAAGCGATTTCGATAGACCAAAATAAGATGATTTGGCTCAAATCCATAACAGCTGATATCCAAAACTCCAGTTTGGCTATCCTTACATCTGCGACAGAACAGGGATGCTTTTTTCAATATCTATTTTATTATTGCCCTTTCTCAAATCATGAAGTTCTCTTTTGTTTTTTTGAGCTCATACAGACCTAGGTTAATGTTTTGCTTATCAGTTCTATTTTTTGACTGTAGAGTTTTTAAACATTGCAATGATGATTTCACATGTAAAATTTTATAAGGCCTTTACTATTATATTATGTGTTGTATGTATTTATTATGTGTGCACACTTGTGTTTTGTGTTATATATTTGAATGTGCGTATGTCCGTATATCACATATGATGAGTGCTAATGAAATAATATACCCATTTTTTTTTATTCACGTGAATTAAATTGTTTAATTTAAATTGGGTAAACAACTGTTCAGGATTGTTTTAATATGTGAAAAAATAGGAGGTTAACAGACGTGTTTGTTTCCTTTCACTTTTCCTTTTCATTATATTTAATTATTCTCTTCAAGATAACGTAAATTGTTAAGAAAATTGTTTTCTTTTAGTGCCTTCAGGAATGTTACAGAATTTTTTCTTTAGCCATTATTGCCAGAATTCCTATCTTCATCCCAGTGCCGGTGAAGACAAAGATAAAATCAATCTACAGATTCTGCAATAGCCATCACTGAACTGCTTGTAGAACTTGCCTGGATTATGTATCACTTGTATGCATTGTGAACTCACTTGTATGCATTGTGAACTATCTGCTGGTGCAGCGAATTGTGGCAGTGTTGGGGTACTTATGCTGATGCTGTCATCAGTGATAGAATTTTTCCAATAGGAGCCATCAATTGACTTGGTGTATCTTCCCTATTCTCACTTGATAGAGGTCAGGAAACTTACAGAGGGAGGCGAAAGACTTCATCAGCAATGACTGCTCTTTTGGCAATTTTGGTTTTGCATCACACATGGGATTTTTCTTTAGATCTATCAGGTTCTGAGAATCAAAGCCACAACCTCACACAGGGCCAAGAGGCTGATTCAGACACATCCCTTTCCAAAGTAATTAAGCAAAGAGCCACAGGTGATGCCCATTCATTTCAATTTGAAAACTGTTTTCTTCAGGCTCCACAAAGGGGTGGCCTGAGGCAAAGACATTCCTAACATTCAGGGCAAGGGAACCATAGGTAAGCAAATTGCCCAAAGCAGGGTTTCTCCACTGAGACTTTTCTGGTTACACTGATCTCTGAGGTTTCTGAGATGTTCCCATTCCCTTCAGCTATCCAGTACATGGCTATGTCACAGAGTTTGGAGGTGGTACATATCTTGGACACAAAACCATGAGCCTATTCTGGAGAGAGGCCAGAAATCAGGAGGTGAACAGGAACTTAGGAAGATAGTAGGTGTTGTCTATCCATAAGGTAAGCCACAGTCCATTCATAAAAAGGGCAGAATAAATGCCTGGAAGCTTCCTACTAGTCAGGACACCTCCATTGATGTATTCGCTTTTCTAATAACTACAACCACGGACACAGTGGATACACAGACATAGAAAAACTCGCCTTCTCAAACGACTTACTAGAAACAGTCGACTCCAAACCAAACAAACAACCTTTGCTACCTATTCTCAGAACATGAGACAAAACCACGAACTCACACCCACACCCACTAAGGCACCTCATTCCCACAACAAGGTCTGTGACTATCCGGAGTGTCCTCTGACTGGTGGACCATACTATGTTCCCTCAAAATGGCCTGTCCTTTATCAGATCAGGTCCCTTTTGCCAACTCTGTTAAGTTGTCAGGAGCCAGCAATGAGCCACTACCTGCTTCCTCAGGAAAGGCCCCTCTTCAGAGTTCTCCTAGCATTTGGTCATCCTCACATCAGGAGGTACCAAGAAAGACTGACTCTGTCCTTGGAAAATTCAAACAAGTGTGCCCACTGGGAATGGGACTGGCACTGGCTCTGGGTGGCTGGCTTCCTGGATCCCAAGTTCAGAGAGTTCCATCACCAAGGAAGTGAGGTAGGTCACTTCCTTCAGGAACTGAATGAGGTCAATACCTTGGCAACCACTTTGTCCTAACTGTTGTTTACAAGGGTCCCATGAGATGGAGGCTGCCCCTACTTTCTCTGACTCAGTCATAAGTTAGAATGGTATATCAACCACAGGCACCATGGAACAGCTCTCCACACAGGCCTGGTTTTGTCCATCTTCTCTACATTAAGAACAGAGCGACTGATTCAGACACAATACTTCATCCTGACCGGTTTTTTTGCCATGGAAGATGATTTTGTGCTCTCAGGTCCTTCATAGCTGCCTAAGTCTTCTCCAGGGATCATTTCTGCATGGACCTTTGAGGATTTCAGCAGGTGGAAGATCCCCTACATACCTGTATTGTAAGACCAACTCTGTCCCTGCTCTACTGTAAAGATAGATTGATGGAACAGTGTATGCTTAGGGTTAATAACAAGTTTGATTTGGCTTAGGAATCATTCTGTGCAATGAATAATGGTTTTGGGAACCTGCGATATTTACAAGAATATATAGGTGAAATATAAGTATGAACACAGAAATCTAGGTAAGATTTGATGCCCAGAAGTGCATTGGGCCCTTGATTGAAATACTCAGCTTTGAATTATATTCTGCACAGATGTCTCAGATAAATTGATATACAATGGCATAGGACCTTGTACCTTGGATGATTGAATGTCAAAAAGAACATCCAGTCAGAAGGATAGTCAGTAGGATTAGGAAGATATTCATAGGTTTAGAAAGCAGAGTGAGTATAGGATTTGAACCAAACGTTCTATAACAGTAGGGTTTCGGGTAGAGAAGGAATGTAAATATCAACACATGTGAAGAGCCAGTCACATTGATGAACTCTGGAAAGTATGTAGGAAACCATATATCAATAGAGACATTAGGAAATCAGGCAAAGTATAAAGTACGTGATAGGATCAGGCATTTTCAACAGTGTTGAGGTTGAATATATAATCTTAGGAAGAAACAAATATGTAGTCACCAATAAAATTGACATTTGATAGCATTGGGCAACCTGGACATAGATGTTTTTAGTAATCCATACTCACTTTCCATTTAGACTTCGGTACAAACATAAGTGTGACCTTTGCATTTTGTGAAAGAAGTCTCATGAAAAGACCAGTCATGAAACCCTGTGGAAAACATGTTTTCTGAATTAGGAAGTGATGAAAAGTAAAACAAAATGCCTATAAATTTCTGAACTAGTGGATTAAATATATATCCTATCATGTGCATTAACTGAAGAAAAAGAAATGTACCAGTATTGAATAAAAATGAATGACAAAATACACATCACGTCCCATAGGAATCTACTTGCATTGATATAAAACTGTGTCAGTTACTGCAGAAATATTAGGATTTGTATGCACCATTTACTGTTAGTTTTCAGTAATAGGAATCAAATATGTAGTTCAGGTGGATGAATATTTCTCAGAATAATCTTGTGAAAAGTTGATTATTAATCCACATACATGAATATGAATGAATTTACGGAGTGTATAATAAGACACATATATTTCATATTTTGAAAAATCTGTAGAGTGTGTGTGTATATATACATAAACATACACACACACACACACACACACACACGCACGCACACAAACAGACATTAAAAAGTAGCAATATATGCCAATTGAAATTCACCACGAAATATATGTCATCCACAGATCCAAATAAATTTGTTTTACTGAAAATGGATTCATGTATAATTTTATTGTACTAGGAAGCTCATCAATAGTTTGAATTTTCAGTTTCAACAGCGTTTAGGAGGAGTGATCTCTTCTCACAATTTGTGTCTGCCAAGTCAGCCACCTCACAAGAATGTACGTGTGGTACCAGGTAGGATTCTATATGTGCATATAAAAATACATGTGCTGAATAGGATACAGAGAAAGGTAGACAGGAATTCACATATTTGTTAACTTTAAAAACACATGGAGAACCATTTCAACAAAAAATTGACTAGATTTATAACTCCTACCCTATATAATGCAAAAGGCAATTCCAATGATACACCATTCCTCCTCTGAACTGCTTGTATTTCTATTCTGTTTGGGTTAATTTTCTCCATCATATTAGAATTAGTAGTCAGAGTCTAGTTGGCATGGGTTTGTGTCAGGGATTCAGTATTTTGAATGAAAATTTGGAAAATGATTCCAATGTTTATGCAAATATATGCTACAAAAGTATCTTCCCACTCTCATCCATAACAATGCCTTGAGATTACCTTGGCCCCAAGTTAGACACAATTAGAGGAGAAGAGTTAGAAAATCTGTGAATACATATCTGGAATCAAATATGCTCACGAGTTCACAAACTTGGAGGTGGTAGAGGAGATTCCAAAAGTAAGGGACAGGGTAAACACTCCACAAACATGGAGCTCTGCTGGACTAAAGACTTCTTGAGGAACTGCCTCTGAGGTTGGGCACTTGAAATATATGTTGTAGTCAGGATATTCAGCTTCCTTTGTAGTGAGACCATCAAATCTGGGTATACTTCTATGTGACCTGGAATACATGATTTCTTATTTTCCAATAAACATGAGGAAGCTGTATTTAATTTTCTGTTTGTAGGTAAACTGTGGCTACTGGGGGCTAATTGTCTACTCTTGTGGACTCTGAAGCCATTTGGTCATCCTCCAGTTTTCCTGGTGTTGCTTGCTGCTGCACTGGGAGTTTCGTATTTGCTTCACGAATTACAAGGAATTCACCTGGGACAAAGTGCTGGAGGGAGTTCTGTCACCTGTGGTGAGTCAGGGTCTGCAGAAGAATGTACCAACCAGGCTTCTATTCCACATAGCTTGCCTCCTTGACCATAGCAACCGGATTCTGAACATTGGCCTGAAACCTCTCCATATAACAAGATACCTTTACATAGAAGCGTCTGCTGGATGCATCATGTCAGTCACAAGCCAATTGGAAGCCAATGGCAGATCCACATGGCCCCACCACAGATGTTTTTTTATCACACACCTGCCCATCACTGCACTAGGCCCACTACTCAGCAGGGTCCAACTTCCTGGAATCTCTGTTATACACCATTTTCATGAAACTCAGTCAATCAAGTCACTGTCCTGCATAATCATGTTCAGCAACAGGACAACCAAAGTTTCTCCAGTGCCATCTGGTCATGGGAATTTCAAAAATTTCATGGTATTTATCTAGCAATTTTTCAAGGATGAAGTTGGCAGCATGTGGGTTTCAATTCATTCAGGGACCATTAAATGTTGTGGAAGTTCATTTCAAATGAAGTTCTGGAGAACTCTCACAGGCAAGGTTTCCCAAAGATTGGCCAAAGGGTCACATAAATCCAGGCCCATTGAGGTCTACAATGTAACGTCCATGTGTTTTTTGACTCTCAACTAAGACTGCCAAGTCGTTAAGAATAAAATCATGTGATATCAAGCCTGAGATTCCCAGTGGTCTCTGGAAAGCCACCCTGGGCCTAGATCTCAGTTTCCAAGGGTGACTCTCATGCTTGGCCTTCTAAAATCCCAACTCAATTCATGGCAATACTTCTCTAAGTTCAGTTCCTGTACTCAGTCTCTAAGGGAATCACACCAGAGTTCAAACTCAGGTGGACTCAGTCATCCCTTTCAACTGCCACAAAAATAACCACAATTAATACCAAAACACTCCCACATGGGCCTCACCTTCTTCCATATAGACACTCATCATAACCTCTGACTGTAGATTTCCATGAGGAATGCAGCCCAAGACAGTGTCCAAAATACGCTTTCTTGCCCCTCATTTACCTAAATTCTGAGTGACCTGGACACCCTTCCTGTGAACCAGGAGTGATCAAATAGGCCTGCCGTTAATACTGATCCACTTCTCAAATTTGAGACCTACTGACTGTGGGGTTTAGATTCTTTATGTGAATTGGAGTCATGAGAAAACCCAACCACCTATGTGCTAGCCTCTGCAGGGAATTGTAGAACTCATTTGACCTAAAGGATCCCTATTCTCACTTGATTGATGTCAGAAACCTTACAGAGGAAGGCGAAAGACTTCATCCACAATGACTGCTCTTTTGCTATTTTGGTTTTGGATGCACACATGGGATCTTTCTTTAGATCCATCAGTTGCTGAGAATCTAAGCTACAGCCTAACACAGGGCCAAGACGCTGATTCAGACACATCTCTTTGCAAAGCAATTAAGCAAAGAGCCACAGCTGATGCCCATTCTTTTTTATTTGAAAAAGTTTTCTTCAGACTTCAGAAAGCGTTTTACTTAGGCAAAGACCTTCCTGACATTCAGGGAAACAGAACAATAGGTAAGCAAAAGGCCCAAAGCAGGGTTTCTCCAATGAGACTTTACAGGTCACACTGGTATGTGAGTTTTCTGAGATGCTCGCCATTCACTTCAGGTATTCAGTACATGGCCATGTCACAGAGCATGGAGGTGGTACATATCTTGGATACAAAACCATAAGCCTATTATGGAGAGTGACCAGATTTCTGGAAGAAAACAGGAACTTAGGAAGATCGTAGGTGTTGCCCATCATTATGGCAAGCCGCATTCTATTTATAAATTGGGCAGCATGAATGCTGGTAAGCTTTCTAAAAGACAGGACACATCCATTGATGCTTTCTCTTTTCTAATATCTACAATCACGGACACAGTGGGATACAGCGACACAGAAACACTCGCATTGTCAAATGACTTACTAGAAACAATTCCCCCCAAACCAAACAAACCTCATTTCCTACCTCTTCTCAGAACATGAGCCAAAACCACAAACCCACACCCACACCCACAAAGGCACCTCTTTCCTCCAAGTAGGTTGTGACTATTTGGAGTGTCCTCTGACTGTGGGCCATTCTAGGTTCCCCCAAAATGGCCTGTCCTGTCTCAGATTTTGTGTCCTTTGCCAAGTCTCTGAAGTTGTCAGGAGCCAGCAGTGAGCCACTACCTGTTTTCTCAGGAAAGGCCCCTCTTCAGAGTTTTCCTGCCATTTGGCCATCCTAACATCAATAGGTACCAAGAAAGACTGACTCTGTCCTTGGGAAATTCAAAAAGTAAAACCACTGAGACTGGGACTGGGGCTGTCAATGTTTGACTGGCTTCCTGGATCGCAAGTTCACAGAGTTCCATCACCAAGGAAGTGAGGTGAGGTCACTTCCGTCAGGAACTGAATGAGTTCACTGCCTTGGCAACCAATCTGTGCTAAGAGTTGCTTCCAAGCTTCCCATGAGATGGAGGCTGCCCCTGCTTCCTGTGACCCTTTCACAAGTTAGAATGGTATATCACCCATAGGCACCCAGGAGCAGCTCTCCACACAGGTATCATTTGGTCCATCTTCTCTACATTAAGAATGGAGAGGCTGATTCAGACAGAACCCTTCACCCTGACCAGGTTGTTTTCCATGGAAGATGACTTTTGCACTCTCAGGTCCTTCAGAGTTGCCTACATCTTCTCCAGAGATTATATCTGCATGGACCTTTGAGGTTATCAGCAGGTGGAAGATTCCCTATATTCCTGTATTGTAACACCAACTCTGTCCCTGCTCTTCTGTAACGTTAGATTGAGGTAACCATGTATGGTTAGGGTTAATAACATGTTTGATTTGGGTTAGGAATCATTATGCTGAATAAATAATGGTATTGGGAACCTGCAATATGTATAAAAATATATAGGTGAAATATATGTATAAAAACAGAAATCTAAGTAACATTTGAAGCCCAGAAGGGCACTGGGCCCTTGATTGGGATACTTAGCTTTGAAAAAAATTGATATACAATGGCATAGGAGCTTGTACTTTGGATCATAGAATGTAGAAAAGAACATCCAGTCAAAAAGGATAGTCGGTAGTGAAAGGTTAATAAAATAGGTACTTGTCACTTACTGTTTTTCTGTATGCTTAACAAAACACTGTTGAAATCTTGAGAACTGTTTGCTAATCTTGTTCCCAGAATGCGCTGTCCCCAACTGCCAAAGTGTAGAATGTACTCCCTCACCCGGTTGCATGCAAACCGACCACTCGCCCTGACCCATCAGTATACTTCCCTCCCTGCCCTCTCCAAGGAAAATATATATGTTCTGCTTAAACTGTTCTCAGGGCTCTCTGCTCTATTCAAGTGAGCTCCGAGCCCCAGCATGCTGGACCCAGAATAAACCCTTTGCTGTTGGATAAGACAGTCTGTTAGTGGTCTCTTCCTTCCATGCTCACCCGACCTTTACATATGGAGATTCCACCGAGTTTTGGCAGCGGCGGACAAAAGACCCTAACGGGTTCCTCTTGGGTTAAGTAAGGTGCCTCTTTCTTGTTTCAGTGTTAAGGTTAGTGCTGGGCAAAATGGCTGTCGATGAAGAGCGTGAGTTCTCTCTGATGGTGGCTGACAGACGTGTCACAGAGCCACAGGCCACATCCCTGGGGAACTTCCCAAAGACTCGGGAAATCGAGGAACAATAGTCTCCTCGACTCAGTAATATTTTGTATCTGATTCGGAATTGCCAGCCCATTGGGTTTTGCTGGCTACTCAGTCCTGGTCTCAGTTTTGGATGTCCATTGAATGTCTTTATTGTCTTGTCTTGTCTGTGTCGTGTGTCTTGCATTCACTCTTTGTGTATCTTTCATTATGGGACACAGCACTTCAATGCCCCTGTCCCTGACCCTTGATCACTGGACCAAAGTCCGCTTAAGGGCTCAGAATCTTTCTTTTTTAGTTAAATGCTGGACCTTTCAGAATCTCTGTGCCTCAGAATGACCCACCTTTGAATTTGGATGGCCCCTAGAAGGATCTTTCTACTTCCCACTAATTTAAGAAGTCAGAGATATTGTCTTTTACCCGGGCACACATAGCCATCTGGATCAACAGCCATATATCTTAACTTGGCTGGACCTCTGCAAATCTCCTCCTCAATGGGTGAAGCCTTTCTTTGACCCTTCCCCTGCTCCTACTCCTTCCCCCATGATCTCTCAAACCCTCTGCTCCTCCTCCTCCTCCACCCTTTGTAATCCCTGAGTCAAAAGATTTGACTCTTCTGGACTCTCTTCCCCCTTATTATACCCTGCCTTCGTCCCCCAACCACCAACACCCTCTAAGTGATTCCCCTGCAGCTGACTCAGCCTCTCTACCACTGGAGGAATCTAGCTGGCCCAGCGCCCTCCAGATAACTCCCCCGCAGCACACACAGCCCCTCCTCCGCAGGAGGAAGCTAGCCCAGCTAAGGAAACTTGATGGTGGTGAATGATTGAAAACCCTGGAACTCCTGTGATGCTCCCACTATGTCTCTACAGACCATTGGCTGACGAAGGCCATGGGGGGAAAATGCAAGCCTACAAATATTGGCCTTTCTCCTCTTCCGACCTATATAACTGGAAATATAACAATCCCCCTTTTTCCGAGGACCCCACAGGGCTCACAGGTCTGGTTGAGTCATTGATATTTTCACATTTGCCTACTTGGGATGACTGTCAACAATTCCTAGGGACTCTCTTCACGACAGAGGAACAAAAGAGAATCTTCCTGGAAGCTATAAAAAAATGTCCTCCGACCAGATTGGAGAGTGATACATCTTCCCAACTTAATCAAAGCTGGTTTTCCTTTGAAACAACCCAACTGGGACACCAACACCATTGAAGTTAGAAAGCATCTGTCCACTTATCGCCAGGTTCTAATAGTAGGCATCCGAGTGGCCACTAGGCGACCAACTAATTTGGCCAAGGTAATAGAGATTATTCAAAGGCCTGATGAATCTCCCTCTATGTTTCTAGAGAGAATTATGGAGGCAAGTAGGAGATATACTCCTTTCGATCCTCAGGCAGAGGATCAAAAGGCATCTGTCATGATGGCCTTTATTGGGCAAGCTGCCCTGGATATTAAAAGAAAGTTACAATGCTTAGATGGATTACAAGATATGACTTTGAGAGATTTAGTCAGAGAAGCCAAGAAAATATACCTTAAGAGAGAAACTGAGGAAGAGAATGAAGCAAAGTGAGGATAAAAGAAACAACAGACAGAATAAGGCGTTGACTAAGGTCCTGGTCACAACAACAAAAGGGCCAGAAATTAAGAAACAGGGAGACAGGAAGGGATACCTGGTCCCATGCCAGAGGCCACCCCTGGCCTCAGATCAATGTACCTATTGTACAAAAAAAAGGACACTGGGCCAAAGAGTGCACTAGAGAGGGACAGCCAAGCCAGTCAGCCATTCTGACTCTGGAGGATGACTATGAAAGTCGGGGCTCAGATCTCCTCCCCGAGTTCAGGGTAACTTTTGAAGTGGAGGGGACCCCAGTAATCTTTGAAGTGGATAAAGGGGAAATATACTCATCCCTAGTGTCACATTGGGCCCTCTATCAAATAAAAGGTCTCTAGTTCAAGGGGCTAATGACAGTAAATATCGGGCTTGGACAACTAAGAGGATCATGGACCTGGGGAAAGGAAAAATCCATCACTCCTTCCTAGTAATCCCAGAATTCCTAGCCCCATTGATGGGCAGAGATCTGCTCACCAAGTACCGGGCCAAAATAACTTTTAGCCCTGAAGGCCCCCAAGTGGAATTTCTAAATCCTTCACTAAAAACTCCTATAGTCACAGCTCTAAATATGTCAACTCACTCACCTTGGTTCAAAGAAACTGCAGGTATTTCTGAAGTATCAAGAACAGAGTTTCCCTCTAACTGACTCACAGCAAAAAGAAATAACTAAATGGGTAAAAAAAGCCTGTCGAGTCCATCAATTGGTAAATGCTTACCCTTCCAAGCTTCCTGCAGGAAAGCACCTACGAGGAACCAGACCAGGACAATTCTGGGCAGTTGACTTTACTGAAATTAAGCCAGCAAGGTATGGACATAAATATCTTCTAGTCTTTGTAGAAACATTTTTAGGATGGATTGAAGCCTTCCCCACTAAAAGAAAAAAAAAAGAAACAGTGCAAATGGTGGTCAAGCAGATCCTGAAAGACATTTTTCAAAGATACGGCCTGCCAAAGGTAATACGGTCTGATAATGCACCGGCGTTCATGGCCCAAGTAAGTAAGGGGTTAGCCAGGAACCTGGGGATTCATTGGAAGTTTTATTGTGCTTACAGACCCTAGAGTTCAGGACAGGTAGAAAGAATGAATAGAACCATTAAAGAGACCTCAACAAAATTAAGCTTAGAGACCAGCATAAATGATTGGACTATGCTCATGCCTTATACAATGTTTCGTGCAAGAAATACGCCCTCTGTTTCTTTGAGTAACCACACCCCCTGTGAATATCTAGGGTGCCTCTCCTCCAGTAATGGACCAAAGCCCAACTCTAAGACCTAACGATCCCTTTCACACCCCCTTGCTTGACAGACTTAAAGCTCTTGAAAGATCTCAGTGATACCTGTGGAAAAAGCTGGCCACTGCCTACCAAACTGGGGACGAGGGGACTCCACATCGATATCAAGTAAGAGATTCATCTACGTAACATGATATCAGGTGTCATCCCTGGAACCCCACTGGAAAGGACCATACCAGGTGGTACTTAAAACATCTACAGTGGTAAAGGTAGACGGAATCACTTCCTGGATCCTTGCCTCTCATCTCAAGCCTGCGCCCTGTCCACACTCTGGCTGGAAACTGGAAAAGACTGGTAACACTTTCAAATTGCACATTCACCATGTGGATAAGCCTATAGACTCTCCCCTCGGCCACAAGTAGTCCTAACCCTCATCAGCCCGTTCAGCAGCGTTGGCTGATCACAAATTCTACTGGAAAAGAAGTATAATCTATCTCGCATACAGCCCACTTAGGGACCTGGTGACCATCTCTCCACCCAGACATTTGTCAGCTGGCTATAGGTCTTTCCTAATGGGATATCCCTGATGAAGAGGATCCCACTAAAATTCCATTAAATCCTTCCTTACCATAGATAATGGAAACAAACATTATGGATGTAGGGACACACGAGCCAGATGCAGGTTGGCTAGCCTAGATTACTGTGTTTACCTGACCGACTGTCAAAGCCATAAAGAGCCATGGCTGTGTGGGGGAAAAGCCGACTTCTTCTGTAAGTCATGGGGATGTGAGCATACAGGGGCTGCCTGATGGAACCCAAACTCCGCATTAAATTCAGTACACAGCATTGGCCATATTACGAATTAGAAAACAAAAACTGATGGCAACCAGAGGGGACTCTAGATCCTCAAATCCTGTGTGACCTTTTTAACATCTGCTGGTGCTCAAAAGGGTAAAAGGAGATTCCACTATGTAGAGGCCTTTTCCCTTCTTTGCTCACATCCTGAACTATGCTTATCCAATTGATCCTCACCTTCAGCCTTCTGCTCCAGAGTCTCTGCTGTCACTCCCACCTCAGCAACCTGATTTCTCCACTACAATTATTAGATCAAAAACCCATATCTCTGCTGGTTCTCAGACAATTGCCCCCTTGCTGACGTAGCAGGTACTGAGGTACTCCTCCACCCACTCACTCCTCTCTTCTGCTGTCAGTGCCCGCACCGGGTCCCACCAGGTCCTCTTACCAACTAACTCAAAGCTCAAACCAGCTGAGGAGAGCCCTCAGACCCATATCCAAGATGTAATGAAAATGGCCTTTAAAGTTGCTTTGTCATCACTGAAAACAGTTTACTAAGAATTTAAAGTCCCTAACATGTGTTTTGGGATACTCACAACCATCTTCTTCTTTGCTCTACCTGTTCTACTGCTCAAATATTTGTTGCTAAGAAAATTCCAAACCACTTTCCAATTATTTTTTTATATCTCTCTTTTCTCATTCTCAGATACTCTGAGCTGCTCTCAGCCCCACCTTCTCCGTCTTACCCCTCTGTACCAGGCCCACAGAAAAGTCTTTAACTGACCTCCAGAAGTCTTCACCATGGCTGACTTTAGGACTTTCAGCAAAAGAGTCCCTATAAAAAAGTTCAATGTAGTTAAACTTCCTATTTTCATGTTGCCCTGTTCTACTTGGCCACTGGCTAAAAAAATTAGCACTCCTAATCAAGACACCCCCTTACTAGTTTTTCACAAAAATATGTGAACAAGGCCTCTGGCCTTGACATGGGGCTTCACAGAGATGGCTACATTTCTAAGTTAACGAAGTTAGCAACTGGGCTCCGTGGTAACAGCTGGCAATGGGAAAATAAGAAAGGGAAGAAAAAGCTCTTTCCCTCCCAGGTGTCCTTGAAAAGTTAACTTGCCCAGAACCGAGGAAAAAACAGAAACAAAACTGCTTTTTTCAACTTCTGCAGACTGTGAACTTCTGAGCCCCTTCCATTACATGTTGGGTACAAAATTCTGAAACTACCTAAACTTGGGTTTCAGAGGATTACTTGATTACAACAGAATCAATGCCCTCTGAATCTGGTTGCCACCAAATAGGACTGTTTCCCTGTCTTCAGTGCTATCTTAGGTGAGTTGCCTTGTCCGTCCCTACTACAGCATGATTCTATATATTAAACATTGTTAATGTTTTCATGAAATGGTCAACAGATGTGATTAATTGTGTAATCGTGCAGATGTTTCCCAGAGTGCTCTATCACAATGCAGGTTCATTTGAAGATCAAATAGGGGGGAATTCAACCCGGTTCCACTGAAAATATATATCCCTCAACTTAGCCATCATATTAGGAATAGAAATTGCTGCACTGGTGGCCACGGGAACCACTGCCTTTTTCCATGGGACTCAACAAATAACCCAACAAATGACAGCAATAGACCAAAACTAAGATATTAGAAACCTCCATCAGAGCTTTGCATGAGTCTTTTACCTCTCTCTCTGAAGTTGTTTTTCAGACCACTCGAGGGTTGGACCTCCTTGTCATGAGAGAAGGGGCCTCTGTGCTGCATTGAGAGAAGAAAGTTGTTTGTATGCCGAGCATACTGGAGTTGTAATAAAATCTAAGAGTAAATTAAAAAGATTCCTTGAAAAGCATCAAAGAGATAGAGAGGCCCAAAAAAGGTGGTTTGAGTCTTGGTTCACACAGTCTTCCTGGTTAACTACGTTTTTATCAACCCTGGCCGGTCCAATAATAATCCTCATATTATTGCTAACTATTAAACCCTGTTTTCTCATCCGTGTAATTTCTTTTCTCCAGGATCAAATTGGACGAGTTAAACTTATGGTAATACCCCACTAGTATACATAGAATGTGACACCCCCCAATGATCATTTTTATGATTAAAAGTAGCCAGAAGAAGAAGTGGGGAATAAAAGGTTAATAAAATAGGTACTTGTCACTTCCTGTTTTTCTGTATGCTTAACAAAACACTGTTGAAATCTTGAGAAATGCTTGCAAATCTTGTTCCCAGTATGTGCTGTCCCCAACTGCCCAACTGCAGAATGTGCTCCCTCACCCAGTTGCACGCAAATCGCCCACTCGCCCTGATCCATCAATAAACTTCCCTCCCTGCCCTCTCCAGGTAAAGTATATAAGCTCTACTTAAGCGATTCTCAGGGCTATCTGCTCTATTCAAGTGAGCTCTGAGAACCAGCATGCTGGACACTCAATAAACCCTTTGCTGTTGCATGAGATAGTCTGTTGGTGGTTTCCTCCTGCGAAGCTCGCCCAACATTTACTATAATGATTGAAAGTAGAAGAGAACATCCAGTCAAAAAGGGATTGTTGATAGAAATAGGAAGATAGTACGTTTAGGAAGAAGTGTGAGTATAGGATTTGGAACAAAAGTTCGTTAGCTACAGGGTTTCGGTTACAGAGTGATTGTTAAAGTCAGCACAGGTGAAGAGTCAGTCACAATGATGAACTTGGGAAAACATGAAGTAAAGCAGATATAAATAGAGACATTACAAAATAAGGCAAGGTATAAAGTGAGTGATAGGATTAGACATTTTGAACAGGGTTGAGTTTGAATACATAATTTATGAAGAAACAAATATGTAGTCACCAATAGGATTGACATTTCAGAGCATTAGGCAAATTTCAGGTGGATGAATATTTCTGAGAATAATCTTGTGAATAGTTGATTATAAATCTACATACATGAACATGAATGAATTTAGGGAGTGTACATAAGACACATATATTTCATATTTAGAAAAATCTGGAGAGTACACACAGACAAAAAAAGTAGCAATATATGTCAATCAAAATTCATCATAAAATATATATCATCCACAGATCCAAAAATATTCATTTTACTGAACATGGATTTATGTATAATGTTGTTCAACTAGGAAGCTCACCCATTGTTTCAATATTCAGTACCAACAGGGTTTAGTAGGAGTGATCTCGTCTCACAATTTGTATCTGCCAAGTAAGCCAAATCACAAGAACAAATGTGTGGTACCAGGTAGGATTGTATATGTCCATATTAAAATACACATGCTGAATAGGCTACAGAGAAAGGGAGACAGGAATTCACATGTTTGTTAACTTTAGCATCTTCAACAAATGGTGTTGGGAAAACTGGAAATCCATATGCAACAAAATGAAACTGAATCCCTTTCTCTCGCCATGCACAAAAGTTAACTCAAAGTGGATCAAGGAACTTGATATCAAATCAGAGACATGGCGTCTGATAGAAGAAAAAGTTGGCTATGATCTACATACTGTGGGGTCGGGCTCCAAATTCCTCAATAGGACACCCATAGCACAACAGTTAATAACTAGAATCAACAAATGGGACTTACTCAAACTAAAAAGTTTTTTCTCAGCAAAAGAAACAATAAGAGAGGTAAATAGGGAGCCTACGTCCTGGGAACAAATCTTTACTCCTCACACTTCAGACAGAGCCCTAATATCCAGAATATACAAAGAACTAAAAAAATTAGACAATGAGATAACGAATAACCCAATCAACAAATGGGCCAAGGACCTGAACAGAAATTTCTCAGAGGAGGACATACAATCAATCAACAAGTATATGAAAAAATGCTCACCATCTCTAGCAGTCAGAGAAATGCAAATCAAAACCACCCTAAGATACCATCTCACTCCAGTAAGATTGGCAGCCATTAGGAAGTCAAACAGCAACAAGTGCTGGCGAGGATGTGGGGAAAAGGGTACTCTTGTACATTGCTGGTGGGACTGCAAATTGGTGCGGCCAATTTGGAAAGCAGTATGGAGATTTCTTGGAAAGCTCGGAATGGAACCACCATTTGATCCAGCTATTCCACTACTCGGTCTATTCCCTAAAGACCTAAAAAGAGCACACTATAGGGACACTGCTACATCCATGTTCATAGCAGCACAATTCACAATAGCAAGACTGTGGAACCAACCTAGATGCCCTTCAATAGACGAATGGATAAAAAAAATGTGGCATTTATACACAATGGAGTATTACTCTGCATTAAGAAATGACAAAATCATAGAATTTGGAGGGAAATGGATGGCATTAGAGCAGATTATGCTAAGTGAAGCTAGCCAATCCCTTAAAAACAAATGCCAAATGTCTTCTTTGATATAATGAGAGTAACTAAGAACAGAGTAGGGAAGAAGAGCATGAGAAGAAGATTAACATTAAACAGGGATGAGAGGTGGGAGGGAAAGGGAGAGAGAAGGGAAATTGCATGTAAATGGAAGGAGACCCTCAGGGGTATACAAAATTACATACAAGAGGAAGTGAGGGGAAAGGAGGGAAAATATAAGGGGGAGAAATGAATTACAGTAGAGGGGGTAGAGAGAGAAGAAGGGAGGGGTGAGGGAGAGGGGGGATAGTAGAGGATAGGAAAGGCAGCAGAATACAACAGACTCCAGAATGGCAATATGTAAATCAATGGTTGTGCAACTGAAGTGATTCTGCAATCTGTATATGGGGTAAAAATGGGAGTTCATATCCCACTTGAATCAAAGTGTGAAATATGATATATCAAGAACTATGTAATGTTTTGAACAACCTACAATAAAAATTAATTAAAAAAAATACATGGAGAACTATTTCAACAAACAATTGACTAGATTAATAACTCCTACTCTGTATCATGCAGAAGGGAATTCCAACTATACACCGTGCCTCCTCTGAACTACTTGTATTTCTATTCTGTTTGGGTTATTTTTCTCCATCATATTAGGATTAGTAGTCAGAGTCTGGTAGGGTATGGGTTAGTGTCAGGGATTCAGTATTTTGAATGGAAAACAGGAAATTGAATCCAATGTGTATGCAAACATATGCTACAGAAAAATCTTTCCACTCTCATCCAGAACAATGCCTTGACATTACCTTCGCCTCAAGAAAAACACAATTAGAGGAGAAGAGTTAAAAAATTTGTGAATACCTATCTGGATTGGAAAATGCTCCCGATTTCACATCATTGGAGTTGGTAGAGGAGTTTCTAAAAGTAATGGACAGGGTAAACACTCCACAAACCTCGAGCTCTGCTGGCCTAAATATTTTTGAGGATCTGCCTCTGAGGTTGAGCACTTGAAATATATGCTGTTGTCAGGAGCTTTAGCTTACTTTGTAGTGAGACCATCAAAGCTGGGTCTGCATCTATGTGATCTGGATGACATGGTTACTTACTTTCCAATGAAATGAGGCAACAGTGCTGAATTCTCTCTTTGTAGGTAAACTGTGGCCTCTGAGGGCTAATTGTCTCTTCGTGTGGACTGTGAAGCCATTTGGCCATCCTCTAATTTTCGTGGTGTTTTTGCTGCTGCTCTGGGAGTTTGGTATTTGCTTCACAAAATACGAGTTCAAATGGGACACAGTACTGGAGGAGTTCTGTCAGGTGTGGGGGGAAGGGTCTGGAGGAGAATGCACCAAACAGTATTTTATCCCACGTAGCTTGCCCCCTTGACAATAGCAACATGATTCAGAACATTGCCCTGAAACCTCTCCATATAACAAGATTCCTTTACATATAAGGGTCTGCTGGCTACACCATGTCAGTCACAAGCCATTTGGAATCCAATGGTAGATCCTCATGGCCCTACCACTGATGTTTTATCAAACACCTGCACACCACTGCTCTGGGCCACTACTCAGCAGGATCCAACTCACTGGCATCTCTGTTCTAAACCATTTTCATGAAACCCAGTAAATCAAGGTACTGTCTGGTATACTCATGATCAGCAACAAGACATCCAAAAGTTTTCCAGTGCCACCTGGTCATGGGAATTTCAAAAATTTCATGGTATTTATCTAACCATTTTTCAAAGATGAAGTTGGAGTCACTGTGGGTTTCAATTCATTCAGGAATCATTAAATGGTGAGGAAGCTCATTTCAATGAAAGCTCTAAAGAACTCTCACAGGCAAGGCTTCTGAAAGAGTGCCCAAAGAGGCCACATAAAGCCAGGCCCATTGAGGTCTACAAGGTGAGGCCCATGTGTGTTTTGACTCTCAACTCAGCCTGCCAAGTCTTTAATAATAAAATCATGTTATATCCTGGCGGAGATTCCCAGTGCTCTGTGGAAAGCCACCCTGGGCCTAGATCTCAGTTTCCAATGGCGACTCTCATGCATGGCCTACTAAAATTCCAACAAAATTCATGGCAATATTTCTCTGACTTTAGTTCCACAACTCAGTCTCTAAGGGGAATCACACCAGAGTTCAAGCCCAGGTGGACACAGTCATTTTTTCCAACCGACACACAAATGACCAAAATTATAACCAAAACACCTCCACATGACACTAATCCTCTTCCATGTAGAGACTCATCCTCACCTCTGGCGAAGGTTTCTATGAGGGGCGCAGCCAAAGACAGTTTCCAAAATAAGCTCGCTTGACCCTCATTTGCCTAAAGTCAGGGTGGCCTGGACACCCTTCCTGTGAACCAGGAGTGACAAAATAAGCATGCCTTTAATACTGCTCTGTTTCTCCAATTTGAGCCCTACTGATTTTCAGATATAGATTCTTTATTTCATTTGGAGTCATGTGAAAACCCAAGTACCACTGCAGGGCTTGGAAGAACTCATTTCATCCAAAGAATCCCTATTCTCACTTGATAGAGGTCATGAACCTAACAGAGGAAGGCAAGTGACTTCATCCACAATGACTGATCTTTTTGCAATTATGGTTTTGGATGGACACAAGCGATCATTCTTTAGATCCATCAGGAGCTGAGAATCTAAGTCACAGCCACACATAAGACCAAAAAGCTAATTCAGCCACATCCCTTACCAAAGCAATTAAGCAAAGAGCCACAGATGATGCCCATTCATTTCCATTTCAAAACTGTTTTCCTCAGGCTTCACAGAGGGGTGGCCTGAGGCAAAGGCCTTCCAGACATTCAGGGCAACAGAAAAATAGTTAAGCAAAAGATCCAAAGTAGGGTCTCTCCTCTGAGACTTTCCTGGTCACACTGATATTTGACATTCAGGGCAACAGAACAATAGTTAAGCAAAAGATCCAAAGTAGGGTCTCTCCACTGAGACTTTCCTGGTCACACTGATATCTGAGTTTTCTGAGAATCTCGCCATTCTCTTAAGCTATCCAGTACATGGCCATGTGACAGGGCTTGGAGGTGGTACATATCTTGGAAACAAAACCATGAGCCAATTCTGGAGAATGGCCAGAATTCAGGAAGAAAACAGGAACTTAGGTAGAAAGCAGGTGTTGCCCATGGATAAGACAGGTTGCATTCCATTCATTAATTGGCCAGGATGAATTATGGGAAGATTTATACTAGACTAGACATATATTAATGCATTATCTTTTCAAATGTCTACAACAACGGACACAGTGAAATACACGGACATAGGAACACTAGTCTGGTCAAACGACTTACTAGAAATAGTCCACTGCAAAGGAAAAAACCGACTTTCCTACCTATTCTCAGAACATGAGACAGAACCACAAACACACACCCACTCCCACAAAGGCACCTTCTTCCCTCAAGTAGGTCTGTGACTATCCAAAGTGTTCTCTGACTTGTGGGCCATACTATCTTCTCCCAAAATGGCCTGTCCTCTATCAGATCTGGTTTCCTTGGCCAACTCTGTGAAGGTGTCAGGAAAAAGTGGTGAGCCACTACCTGCTTTCTCAGGAAAGGTCCCTCTTCAGAGCTCTCCTCCATTTGTCCTTCCTCACATCAGTAGGTACCAAAAAAGACTGACTCTGTCCTTGTTAAATCCAACCAAGTGAGCCCACTGATACTGGGACTGGGACTGCTTCTGGGTGCCTGACTTCTTGGATACCAAGTTCAGAGAGTTCCATCACCAAGGAAATGAGGTATGTCACTTTCTTTGGAACTGAATGAGGTCACTGCCTTGGCAAACACTTTGTCCTAAGAGTTGCTTCCAAGGGTCCCATGAGATGGAGCCGGCCTCTACTTCTTGTGACACTTTCACTAGTTAGAATGGTATATCAACCAGAGGAACCTGGGAACAGCTCTTCACCCAGGCCTGGTATTGTCCATCTTCTCTACAATAAGAAGAGAGAGGCTGATTCAGACACATCCCTTCATCCTGACCAGGTTGTTTGCCATGGAAGATGACTTTTGCTCTCTCAGGTCCTTTATACCTGCCTAAATCTTCTCCAGGTATCATTTCTGAATGGACCTTTGAGGTTCTCGCAGGTGGAAGGTACCCTAATTTCCTGTATTGTAAGAACAACTCTTTCCCTGCTCTTCTGTAAAATGAGATTGAGGGAACAGTGTATGTTTCGGGTTAATAACAGGTTCGATTTCAGTTAGGAATCATTCTGTGCGATGAATAATGGTATTGGGTACCTACGATATTTATAAGAATATAGAGTTTAAATAAATGTACAAAAACAGAAATCTAGGTAAGATTTGAAGGCCAGAAATCATTGGGCCCTTGACTGGGATACTTAGCTTTTAATTATGTTCTGCAAAGATGTCTCAGATAATTCAATAATAAATGGCATAGGACCTTGTACCTTGGATGATTGAATGTAGAAGAGAACATCCAGTCAAAAAGGGATAGTAGGTAGGATTAAGAAGATAGTCAGTAGGTTTAGGAAGAAGAGTGAGTATAGGATTTGTATCAAAAGTTCTTTCCTAATAGGGTTTTGGTTAGAGGGTGAATGTTAATGTCAGCACATATGAAGAGTGAGTCACTATGATGAGCTTGGGAAAATATGTAGAAAAGCAGATATCAATAGAGACATTATGAAATCATGCAAAGTATAAAATGAGTGATAGGATTAGACATTTTCTACAAGGTTGAGTTTCAATATATAATCCTATGAAGAAACAAATATGTCATCACCAATAGGATTGACATTTGAGAGCATTAGGCAACCTGGACATGGATGTTTTAGTAATCCATGTACAATTTCCCTTTTGGCTTCGGTACAGTCTTAAGTGTGACCTTCACATTTTTAGTTCCAAATATTACTGTGATAAAATGTTTATGTAGATCAGGTGACATGAGTATTTCTACCACCTTTTCTGGGAGCAATATATTGAAGACATAAAATTAGTTTTGGGGGTACAAAGAGGTGTACCCTGTGTCTATGAATATAGAGATAAAGCATGAATAGATCATAATGTGAATAAATAATATAAGTTGTTCCAAATTTAAATTATGTATTGAACTGATATCTGAAAAATTACAGGAAATCTTATATTGATATACAATCATTCATTCCAACTAATTATACATCAAATGGTAATATTAGTGTTTTGGTTTATCATGAAGAGTGTGTGAGTTTTGCTTCAATAGTGATTATGGAAATTGAAAATAATGTGTTTGGAAAGAATTCTCATAAAAAGACCAGTCAAGAAACCCTGACAATACATGTGTTCTGAAGCAAGAAGTGATTAAAGTTGAAACAAATGCCTATAAATTTGTGAACTTGTGGATGAAATGTATATCCTATGATGTGCAAACCCTGAAGAAATAGTAATGTACCAGTGTTGAATACAAATGAATGTCAAATTACATATCATGTGCCATAGGAATCTACTTGCATTGATGTTAGACTGGGTTAGTTACTGTAGAATTATTAGGATTTGTATGCACCATTCACTGAAGTTAGTTTTCAGTACTAGGAAACAAACATGTATTTCAGTTAAATGAATATGTCTGAGAATAATCTTGTGAAAAGTTGATTATAAATCCAAGTACATGAACATGAATGAATTAAGAGAGTGTATATAAGACACATATTTCATATTTTGAAAAATCTACAGAGTGTATGTATATATACAAAAAAAAAACACAAATAGACATTAAAAAGTAGCAATATATATGCCAAACAAAATTCATCATTAAATATATATCATCCACAGATGCAAAAATATTTATTTTACTGAACATGAGCTTATGTATAATGTTGTTCTACTTGGAAGCTTGTAGGTTGAATTTTCAGTTCCAACAGCGTTTAAGAGGAGTGAACTCTTCTCACAATTTGTATCTGCCAAGTCAGCCACCTCCCAAAAATGTACATGTGATACCTGGTAGGATTCTATATATGTATATAAATATACATGGGTGAAATGGCTACAGAGAATTGGAAACAAGAATTCACATATCTGTTAACTTTAAAAACACATGGAGAACTATTTCAATTAAAAATTGACTAGATTTATAACTCCTACCTTATATAATGCAAAAGGCAAGTCCAAATATACAACATGCCTCCTCTGAACTGCTTGTATTTATATTTGTTTGGGTTATTTTTCTCCTTTTTATTAGGTTGAGTAGTCTGAGCCTAATAGGTTCGGGTTAGTGTCAGGGATTCACTATTTCAATAGGAAAATTGAAAAATGAATCCAATGTGTATGCAAATATGTGCTGCATAAATATCCTTCCACTCTCATCCAGAGCAATGCCTTGTCAATACCTTTGCCCCAATTAAGACACAATTGGAGGAGAAGAGTTAGAAAATCAGTGAATACATATCTGGAATGGAAATGCTCAGGAGTTCACAATCTTGGAGGTGGTAGAGGAGTTTCCAAAAGTAAGGGACTGGGTTAACACTCCACAAACATGGAGCTCTTCTGGCCTAAAAACTTTTTGAGAAACTTTCTGTGAGGTTGGGCACTTGAAAAATATGTTGTTGTCAGGAGATTTGACTTCTTTGCGTGAGACCATCAAAGCTGGGTCTGCATTTATGTGACCTGGAGGACATGGCTTCTTATATTCCAATAAAGATGAGCAGCAGTGCTGCATTATCTCTTTGTAGGTAAACTGTGACCACTGGGGACTAAGTTTCTCCCCATGTGGACTGTGAAGCCATTTGGTCCTGGTCCACTTTTTGTCGTGTTTTTGCTACTGCACTCGGAGTTTGGTATTTGCTTCATGACATACAAGGAGCTAAAGTGGGACACAATGCTGGAGGGAGTTCTGTCACGTGTGGTGTGCCAGGGTATGCAGGAGAATGCACCAACCAGGCTTCTATCCAACATAGCTTGCCCCATTGCCCCCTTGTCCATATCAACCTAATTCTCAACATTGCCCTGAAACCTCTCCATATAACAAGATGCCTTTACATATAAGGGTCTGCTGGCTGCACCATGTAAGTAACATGCCATTTGGAATACAATGGTAGATCCTCATGACCCTACCACTGGTGATTTATCACACACCTGGCCCAAAACTGCTCTAGGCCCACTACTCAGCAGGCTCTAACTTACTGGCATCTCTGTACTACACCATTTTCATGAAACCCAGTCAATCAAGGCACTGTCTGGTATACTCTTCATCAGCAATAGGACATCCAAAGGTTCTCCAGGGCCACCTGGTCATGGGAATTTCAAAATTTTCATGGTATTTATCTAGCCATTTTTCAAGGATGAAGTTGGAGGCACTGTGGCTTTCAATTCATTCAGTAACCATTAAATGTTGAGGAAGCTCAATTCAATAAAAGCTCTGGAGAACTCTCACAGGCAAGGCTTCTGAAAGAGTGCCAAAATGGTCACATGATGCCAGGCCCATTAAAGTCTACAATGTGAGGCCTATGTATTTTTCGACTCTCAAATATGGCTGCCATGTCTTTGAGAATAAAATCATGTGATATCCTGGCAGAGATTTCCAGTGCTCTGTGGAAAGCCACCCTGGCCCTAGATCTCAGTTTACAAGGGCGACTCACATGCGTGGCCTCCTAAAATCCAAACAAAATTCATGGCAATACTTCTCTGAGTTCAGTTTCACAACTCAGTCTCTAAGGGGAATCACACCAAAGTTCAAGCCCAAGTGGACCCAGTCATTTCTTCCAACCGCCAAACAAATGGCCAAAATTAAAACCAAAACATTCCCACATGATTCCCAAGTATTTTATTTTTTTTGAGGATATTGTGAATGGAGTGGTTTTCCTCATTTCCATTTCAGAAGTTTTGTTGCTGATATACAGGAATACCTTTGATTTATGTGTGTTGATTTTATAACCTGCTACTTTGCTGAATTCATTTATTAGTTCTAGTAGTTTTTTTGTAGACTCTTTTGGGTCTTCTAGGTATAAAATCATGTCATCCGCAAATAATGATAATTTAAGTTCTTCTTTTCCAATTTTTATGCCTTTAATTTCTTTTGTCTGTCTAATTGCTCTGGCCAGTGTTTCGAGAACTATATTGAATAGAAGTGGTGATAGAGGGCATCCCTGTCTTGTTCCAGATTTTAGAGGGAATGCCTTCAATTTTTCTCCATTCAGAATGATGCTAGCCTGAGGCTTAGCATAGATAGCTTTTACAATGTCAAGGTAATTTCCTGTTATCCCTAGTTTTTCTAATGTTTTGAACATAAAGGGATGCTGTATTTTGTCGAATGCTTTTTCTGCGTCTATCGAGATGATCATATGGTTCTTATCTTTAAGTCTATTGATGTGGTGAATAACATTTATTGATTTCCGTATATTGAACCATCCTTGCATCCCAGGGATGAATCCTACTTGATCATGGTGCACAATTTTTTTGATGTGCCTTTGTATCCGATTCGCCAGAATTTTATTGAGGATTTTTGCGTCTAGGTTCATCAGGGATATTGGTCTGTAATTTTCTTTCTTTGAGGTGTCTTTGTCTGGTTTCGGAATCAATGTGATGTTGGCCTCATAGAATGAATTTGGAAGAGCTCCCTCTTTTTCTATTTCCTGAAATAACTTGAAAAGTATTGGTATTAATTCTTCTTTAAAAGTTTTGTAAAACTCCGCTGTATACCCATCCGGTCCTGGGCTTTTCTTGGTGGGTAGTCTCTTGATTGCTTCTTCAATTTCCTCCATTGATATTGGTCTGTTCAAATTGTGTGTATCCTCCTGACTCAGTCTGGGCAAATCATATGTCTTAAGAAATTTATCGATGTCTTCACTATCTTCTATTTTATTGGAATATAGGTTTTCAAAATAATTTCTAATTGTCTTCTGTATTTCTGTAGCATCTGTTGTGATATTGCCTTTTTCATCCCGTATGTTAGTAATTTGAGTTCTCTCTCTTCTTCTCTTCGTTAGCATGGCTAAGGGTTTGTCAATCTTGTTTATTTTTTCGAAGAACCAACTTTTAGTTTTGTTGATTTTTTCAATAGTTTCTTTTGTTTCAATTTCGTTGATTTCCGCTCTGATTTTAATTATTTCTTGCCTTCTGCTGCATTTGCTGTTGTTTTGTTCTTCCTTTTCCAGGGCTTTGAGATGAAGTGTGAGCTCATTTATTTGTTGGTTTTTCTTTTTTTTGAGGAATGACCTCCAGGCGATGAATTTCCCTCTTAAAACTGCTTTCATTGTGTCCCATAGATTCCGATAAGTTGTGTCTGTATTTTCATTTATCTCTAAGAATTTTTTGATTTCCTCCTTTATTTCTTCTGTAACCCATTGATCATTCAGTAACATATTGTTCATTTTCCATGTGATATAGGATTTTCCCATCCTTCTTTTATCATTGATTTCCAGTTTCATTCCATTATGATCAGATAAAATGCATGGTATTATCTCCACCCCTTTATATTTACTGAGGTTTGCCCTATGGCATAATATATGGTCTATTTTTGAGAAGGATCCATGTGCTGCTGAGAAAAAAGTATATCCACTTGATGATGGTTGATATATTCTATATACGTCAGTTAAGTCTAGGTTATTGATTGTGTTATTTAGATCTATAGTTTCTTTATTCAACTTTTGTTTGGAGGATCTGTCCAATGGTGAGAGAGGTGTGTTGAAGTCACCCATAATTATTGTATTGTGGTCTATTTGATTCTTGAACTTGAGGAGAATTTGTTTTATGAACGTCGCAGCACCATTATTTGGTGCATAAATATTGATAATTGTTATGTCTTGTTGGTGAATGGTTCCTTTTAACAGTATATAATGGCCTTCCTTATCCCTTTGGATTAACTTAGTCTTGAAGTCGATTTTGTTCGATATGAGGATGGCCACACCTGCTTGTTTGCGAGGACCGTGTGCATGGTATATTTTTTCCCAACCTTTCACCTTCAGCCTGTGTATGTCTTTTCCTGTCAGATGTGTCTCCTGGAGGCAGCATATTGTTGGATTTGTTTTTTTAATCCATGTTACCAGTCTATGTCGCTTTATTGGAGAGTTTAAACCATTAATGTTTAGAGTTACTATTGCTATATGGTTTGTACTTCCATCCATGTTTGATTATTTGTCTCTCTCTTTTTTTTTTTTTTTTTAAATTTAGTTTATTTCTCCATGATTAGCTTTCCCCCCTCCGTCAGTCTTTACTGGGGCACTTCCCACTGTTGGCTTTGGTTATTGTTTCTCATTTCTTCCTCGTGTAGTGTTTTGCCCAAGATATTCTGCAATGCTGGTTTTCTGGCTGCAAATTCTTTTAGCTTTTGTTTATCATGAAAGATTTTTATTTCGTTGTCGTACCTGAAGCTTAATTTTGCTGGATACAGAATTCTTGGTTGGCATCCATTGTCTTTCAGTGTTTGAAATACGTTGTTCCAGGATCTTCTCGCTTTCAGTGTCTGAGATGAAAAATCCGCTGTTAACCTTATTGGTTTACCTCTGAATGTAATCTGCCTCCTTTCTCTTGTAGCTTTTAATATTTTCTCTTTGTTCTGTATATTGGATATCTTCATAACAATGTGTCTTGGCGTTGGTCTACTTTGATTTTGTATGCTCGGTGTTCTGTATGCATCTACAATTTGTATATCTGTTTCCTTTTTTATTTCTGGAAAGTTTTCTGTAATTATTTCATGTAGTAGATTACACATTCCCTTGGTTTGAATCTCTGTGCCTTCCTCTATCCCGATCACTCTTAAATTTGGTTTTTTAATGTTATCACATATCTCTTGGATGCTTCTCTCGTGATTTTTGACCAGCCTATCAGAGTTGGCTAGACTCTTTTCAAGATGATATATTTTGTCTTCATTATCTGACGTTCTGGCTTCTACTTGCTCCACTCTGTTAGTGATACTCTCATTTGAGTTTTTAATTTGGTTTATAAGTTCCTTCATTTCTAAGATTATTGTCTGATTCTTTTTTATAATCTCTATCTCCTGATAAAGATGCTTAACTTCTTCTTTTATCTGTTTTTGTAATTCGTTCTCAATGTGTTCTTTTGCTGCTTGAATTTGCTGTCTCGTATCCTCTTTAAGGTTCCATTCCATCTGTCTAAGGTATTCCTTGAGGTCTTTATATGACCATTTTTCTGATGAATCTATATTCTCCTGGGTATTTAGGCCTTCCTGCATTGTTTGTACTCCTTTCCTTCCTTGCTTTTTCATATTGCTTCTTGTTCTGTTTGACTACTGAGTTGTTGATTACTCCTATAAATTTATTTGCTGCTTGGGAGGAAAGGTATTATAGGGGGAGGGAATAAGTCACCAAAGAGAATGAGAGTAAGCAGGCAGAATTCAAGGAAGGAGGAATATGAGAATTGAAAATAAATGCAAAGACAGAAGAAAAGAAGAGAGAGAGAAAGGAAACAGAAAATTAAAAAGAATTAAAAAGAAATCATAATTGCAATAATAAAAATGAAAATTAGTATTAAAAAATAAGATAAAATGAATTAATAAAAATTTGGGGAAAACAACAACAAAAACAAAACAAAACCAAAAAAAAAATTTTAATACATGCAGTCTTTTAGACTCATCAATTCAGATTGTTAACTACAATTCTGGTATGAGAGAGATCATCCATAGTGTGAATAAAACAGGAGTCCAGAGAAAAGAAAAAAAAAAAAAATGCAGTCTTAGAGTTCGATTCACTATTCTTCCAGTA
Organism: Callospermophilus lateralis; assembly: GCF_048772815.1. Classification (NCBI taxonomy): domain Eukaryota; kingdom Metazoa; phylum Chordata; class Mammalia; order Rodentia; family Sciuridae; genus Callospermophilus; species Callospermophilus lateralis. The sequence goes on along the minus strand of NW_027511947.1, from coordinate 139,938 downwards.
GGTGGAGCTGTGCCCACCGGGCCACGCTTCTCCTCTCAGTAGGCGGGAGCCAATTGCTGTGCATCAGCTCTTCCTCCTGGACTGGGCAGGTCTCTAATCCTGAGTGCACCGGTGAAGCTCACCACAATATTGGCTACACATCAAGTCTGCTGTTCCTGTGAGCCCTGTTTTCAAGAACGCCTGGGCACATTCTCCCTGTTTGCCATTCCCTTGGACCCTAAGTTTGTAGAGCTTGGGGTTGAGAACCCCCAGCGAATTTGCTTGCCCTCTGGTAGCCACGCCCCTGGAAGCTGGTGCAAGAGACCTCAGTTGTCAGCACTGGTGATAGCGGTAGCCGGAATTCCACGCCGCGGGTCACGCGCCACTCCTGATTCCCCCGTGCAAGAGCCGGGTGGGCGGGGCCTTTAGCAGCGCCCGGCAGGCGGGGACTGTCCACACGAGCACGGGGTTGGGGGTTGGGGTGGTTGTTTCCAGTGCCGAACCGCCAAAGGCGGCTCACAGAGCTGGGAAGGCAGGACCCAGCCTTCCGTATGAGAGCAACTAAGAATAAAGCAGGGAGGAAGAGCAGGAAGAAAAGATTAACTTTAAACAGAGACATGAGGTGGGAGGGAAAGGGAGAGAAAAGGGGAATTGCATGGAAACGGAGGGAGACCCTCATTGTTATACTAAATTACATATAAGAGGTTGTAAGTGGAATGGGAAAATAAACAAGGCGAGAAATGAATTACAGTAGAGGGGGTAGAGAGAGAAGATGGGAGGGGAGGGGAGGGGGGATAGTAGAGGATAGGAAAGGTAGCAGAATACAACAGTTACTATTATGGTACTATGTAAAAATGTGGATGTGTAACCCATGTGATTCTGCAATCTGTACTTGGGGTAAAAAAGGGAGTTCATAACTCACTTGAAGCTAATGTATGCTAATGTATGAAATATGATATGTCAAGAGCTTTGTAGGGTTTTGAACAACCAATAAAAAAAAAAAAAAAAAAAAAAAAAAAAAAAAAAAACATTCCCACATGGCCCTCATCTTCTTCCATATAGTCACTCATCGTAACCTCTGACTGGAGTTTTCCATCAGGGGCACAGCCCAAGACTGTGTCCAAAAAAAGCTCGCTTGCCCCTCATTTGCCTAAAGTCAGGGTGGCCTTGACAGCCCTCCTGTGAACCAGAAGTGATCAAATAAGCCTGCCATTAATACTGCTCTGTTTCTACAATTTGAGGCCTACTGACTTTCAGGTATAGATTCTATATGTGATTTGGAGTCATGCGAAAACCCAAGCACCTCATCAGGGCTTTGAAGAACTCATTTGACCCAAAGAATCCCTATTCACACTTGATGGAGGTCAGGAACCTAACAGAGGAAGACGAGAGACTTCATCCACAATGACTGATTTTTTGCCATTATAGTTTTGGACGCACACATGGGATCATTCTTTATATCCATCATGTGCTGAGAATCTAAATCACAGGCACAAAGAAGGCCAAGAGGCTAATTCAGCCACATCCATTTCCAAAGCAATTAAGCAAAGAGCCACAGGTGATGCCTATTCATTTCCATTTCAAAACTATATTCTTCAGGCTTCACAACGGGGTGCCCTGAAGCAAAGACCTTCCAGATATTCAGTGTAACAAAACAGTACTTAAGCAAAAGGTCCAAAGCAGGGTCTCTCCACTGAGAGTTTCTTGGTCACACTGATATCTGAGTTTTCTGAGATGCTCGCCATTCTTTTCAGCTATCCAGTACATGACCATGTCACAGAGCTTGGAGGTGGTACATATCGTGGACACAAAACCATGAGCCTATTCTGGAGACTGGCCAGAATACAGGAAGAAAACATTAACTTGGGAAGATAGCAGGTGTTTCCCTTCGATAAGACAAGCTGCAGTTCATTCATATATTGGGCAGGATGAATTTTGGGAATATTTATACTTTAAAGGACACATTCATTAATGCATTTTCTTTTCTAATGTTTACAACAACGGACACAGTGGAATACACAGACATGGAAATACTTGCCTTGTCAAACGACTTACTAGAACAGTCCACTGAAAACCAAAAACAAAAAAAAAAAACAACAACAAAAAAAACGCCTTTCCTACCTATTCTCAGAACATGAGACAGAACCACAAACCCATACCCACTCCCACAAAGGCAGCTCCTTCCCCCAAGAATGTCTGTGATTAGAAGGAGTGTCCTATGACTGGTGAGCCATACTATGTTCTCCCAAAATGGCCTGTCCTCTTTCAGATCTGGTTTCCATGGCCAACTCTGTGAAGTTGTCAGGAAAAAGTGGTGAGCCACTACCTGCTTTCTCAGGAAAGGTCCCTCTTCAGAGCTCTTCTGGCATTTGGCCATCCTCACATCAGTAGGTACCAAGAAAGATTGATTTTGTCCTTGGAAAATCCAAACAAGCGAGTCCACTGGGACTGGAACTGGGACTGCCTCTGGGTGCCTGGCTTCTTGGATACCAAGTTCAGAGAGTTCCATCACCAAATAATGAGGTATGTCACTTTCTTTGGAACTGAATGAGGTCACTGCCTTGGCAACCACTTTTCCCTAACAGTTGCTTCCAAGGGTCCCATGAGATGGAGCCGGCCCCTACTTCCTGTGACACTTTCACAAGTTAGAATGAAATATCAACGATAGGCACCCAGAAACAGCTCTACACACAGGTCTGGTTTTGTCAGTCTTCTCTACAATAAGAAGAGAGAGGCTGATTAAGACACATCCCTTCATCCTGACCAGGTGTTTTGCCATGGAAGATGAGTTTTGCTCACTCAGGTTCTTTATACCTGCCTACAACTTGTCCAGGTATCATTTCTGGATGGACCTTTGAGGTTCTCAGCAGGTGGACTGTCCCCTTCTTTCCTGTATTGTAAGAACAACTCTGTCCCTGCTCTTCTGTAAAATGAGATCGAGGGAACAGTGTATGTTTCGGGTTAATAACAGGTTCGATTTGTGTTAGGAATCATTCTGTGTGATGAATAATAGTGTTGGGGACCTTCGATATTTACAAGAATATGGAGGTTAAATATAAGTATGAGAACAGAAATCTAGGTATGATTTGAAGCCCAGAAGGGCATTGAGCCCTTGATTGGGATAATTAGCTTTGAATTATGTTCTGCAAAGATGTCTCAGTTAATTCAATACACAATGGCATAGGACTTTGTACCTTGGATGATTGAATGTAGAAGAGAACATCCAGTCAAAAAGGGATAGTCAGTAAGATTATGAAGCTAGTCGGTAGGTTTAGGAAGAAGAGTGAGTATTTGATTTGGACAAAAGTTCTTTAACAATAGGGTTTCGGTTAGAGAGTGAATGTAAATGTCAGCACATATGAAGAGTCAGTCACTATGATGAGCTGGGAAAAAATGTAGAAAAGCAGATATCAATAGAGACATTATGAAATCAGGCAAAGTATAAAGTGAGTGATAGGATTAGACATTTTCAACAGGGTTGAGTTTGAATACATAATCTTTGGAAGAAAAAAATATGTAGTCACCAATAGGATTGACAGTTAAGAGCATTAGGCAACCTGGACATAGATGTTTTTAGTAATCCATGTTCACTTTTCATTTAGTCCTTCGTGCAATCATAACCGTGACCATTACATTATTTGTCCAGAATATTACTGTGAAAAAATGTATATGTAGATCAGGTGACATGAGTATTTCGTCCACCATTTCTGGAAACAATATATTGAAGACGTAAAATTAGTATTGGGGGTACAAAGAGGTGCACCCTGTGTCTATGAATATAGAGATAAAGCATGAATAGACAATACTGTGAATAAATAATATAACTTGTTCCAACATTAAATAATGGATTGAACTGATATCTGGAAAATTACAGGAAATCTTATATTGATATACAATCATTCATTCCCACCAATTATACATCTAATGGTAATATTAGTGTTTTGGTTTATCATGAACAGTGTGTGAGTTTTGCTTCAAAAGTGATTATGGAAATTGAAAATAATATGTTTGGAAAGAAGTCTCATGAAAAGACCAGTCAGGAAACCTGGAGGAATGCATATATTGTAAAGCAGGAAGCGATTGAAATTCAATCAAATGCCTATAAATTTGCTAATTTGTGGATGAAATATATATCCTATGATGTGCATAAACTCATGAAATAGTAATGTACCATTGTTGAAAAAAAATGAACGTCAAAATACACATCATGTCCCATAGGAATCTACTGGCATTGATTTTAAACTGTAGAAATATTAGGATTCTCGTGCATTATTCACCGAATTCAGTTATCTCATTTTTTAAATTTTTATATATGGTTGTTCAAAACATTACATAGTTCTTGATAAATAATATTTCACACTTTGATTTATGTGGGTTATGAACTCCCATTTTTGCCCCGTATACAGATTGCAGAATCACATCAGTTACACATCCATTGATTCATATATTGCCATACTAGTGTCTGTTGTATTCTGCTGCCTTTCCTATCCTCTACTATCCCCCCTCCACTCCAGTCTCCTCCCCTCTTCTCTCTCTACCCCCTATACAGTAATAAATTTCTCCTCCTTGTATTATTTTTCCCTTTCCCCTCACTTCCTCTTGTATGTAATTTTTATAACCCTGAGGTTCTCCTTCCATTTTCATGCAGTTTCCCTTCTCTCTCCCTTTCCCTTCCACCTCTCATCCCTGTTTAATGTTAATCTTCTTCTCATGCTCCTCGTCCCTACTCTGTTCTTAGTTACTCTCCTTATATCAAAGAAGACATTTGGCATTTGTTTTTTAGGGATTGGATAGCTTCACTTAGCATAATCTGTTCTAATGCCATCCATTTCCCTGCAAATTCTATGATTCTGTCATTTTTTAATGCCGAGTAATACTCCATTGTGTATAAATGCCACATTTTTTTCATTCATTCTTCTATTGAAGGGCATCTAGGTTGGTTCCACAGTCTTGCTATTGTGAATTGTGCTGCTATGAACATCGATGTAGCAGTGTCCCTGTAGCATGCTCTTTTTAGGTCTTTAGGTTTTAGACCGAGAAGGGGAATAACTGGGTCAAATGGTGGTTTCGTTCCCAGCTTTCCAAGAAATCTCCATACTGCTTTCCCATTTGCCTGCACCAATTTGCAGTCCCACCAGAAATATACAAGTGTACCTGTTTCCCCAGATCCTCGCCAGCACTTGTTATTGTTTGACTTCATAATGGCTGCCAATCTTACTGGAGTGAGATGGTATCTTAGGGTGGTTTTGATTCACATTTCTCTGACTGCTGAAGATGGTGACCATTTTTTCAAGTACTTGTTGATTGATTGTATGTCCTCCTCTGAGAAGTGTCTGTTCAGGTTCTTGGCCCATTTGTTGTTTGGGTTATTTGTTATCTTATTGACTAATTTTTTGAGTTCTTTGTATACTCTGGATATTAGTGCTCTATCTGAAGTGTTAGGAGGAAAGATTTGTTCCCAGGATGTGGGCTCCCTATTTTCCTCTCTTACTGTTTCTTTTGCTGAGAAAAAACCTTTTTAGTTTGAGTAAGTCCCATGTGTTGATTCTAGTTATTAACGCTTGTGCTATGGGTGTCCTATTGAGGAATTTGGAGGCGACCCCACAGTATGTAGATCATAGCCAACTTTGTCTTCTATCAGACACCATGTCTCTGATTTGATATCAAGCTCCTTGATCCATTTTGAGTTAACTTTTGTGCATGGCGAGAGAAAGGGATTCAGTTTCTTTTTGTTACATATGGATTTCCAGGTTTCCCAGCACCATTTGTTGAAGATGCTATCATTCATCCATTGCATGCTTTTAGCCCCTTTATCAAATGTAAGATAGTTGTATTTTTTGGATTGGTTTCTGTGTCCTTTATTCTGTACCATTGGTCCACCCACCTGTTTTGGTACCAGTACCATGCTATTTTTTTTACTATTGTTCTGCAGTATAGTTTGAAGTCTGGTATCACTATACCGACTGATTCACACTTCCTGCTTAGTGTTGTTTTTGCTATTCTGGGTCTTTTATTTTTTCCATATGAATTTCATGATTGCTTTCTCTATTTCTACAAGAAACGTCGTTGGGTTTTGATTGGCATTGCATTAAACCTATAGAGAACTTTTAGTAATATCGCCATTTTGATGATGTTAGTTCTGTCTATCTATGAACAGGGTACATTTTTACATCTTCTAATATCTTCCTCTATTTTTCTCTTTAGGTTTCTGTAGTTTTCCTTGTATAAAACTTGCACCTCTTTTGTTAGGTTGATTCCCAATTATTTTTTTTTTTTTTAGTATATTGTGAATGGAGTGGTTGTCCTCATTTCCGTTTCAGAGGATTTGTCACTGATATTCAGGAATGTCTTTGATTTATGAGTGTTGATTTTATATCCTGCCACTTTGCTGAATTCATTTATTTGCTCTATTAGTTTCTTTGTAGACCCTTTTGGGTCTGCTAGGAATAGAATCATGTCATCTGCAATAGTGATAATTTAAGTTCTTCTTTTCCTATTTATATGCCTTTAATTTCTTTCATCTCTCTAATTGCTCTGGCCAGTGTTTCGAGAACTATGTTGAACAGAAGTGTTGAAAGAGGGCATACCTGTCTTGTTCCAGATTTTAGGGGGAATGCCTTCAATTTTTCTCCATTCAGAAGTATGCTAGCCTGAGACTTAGCATAGATTGCTTTTACAATATTGAGGTATGTTCCTGTTATCCCTAGTTTTTCTAGAATTTTGAACATAAAGGGATGCTGTACTTTGTCGAATGCTTTTTCTGCATCTATCGAGATGATCATATGGTTCTTATTTTTAAGTCTATTGATGTGATGAATAACATTTATTGATTTCTGTATATTGAACCAGCCTTGCATCCCACGGATGAGTCCTACTTGATCATGGTGCACAATTTTTTTGATATGCTTTTGTATCTGATTTGCCAGAATTTAATTGAGGATTTTTGCCTCTAGGCTCATTAGAGATATTGGTCTGTAGTTTTCATTCTTTGAAGTGTCTTTGTCTGGTGTAGGAATCAGAGTGATGTTGACCTCATAGAATGAATTTGGAAGTTCTCCCTCTTTTTCAATTTCCTGAAATAGCTTGAAAAGTATTGGTATTAGTTCCCCTTTAAAGGTTTTGTAAAACTCTGCTGTATACCCATCAGGTCCTGGGCTTTTCTTACTTGGTAGTGTTTTGATGGTTTTTTCTATTTCCTCAATTGATATTGGTCTGTTTAGGTTGTCTATATCCTCCTGACTCAATCTGGGCAGATCATATGACTTAAGAAATTTATCGATGCCTTCACTGTCTTCTATTTTATTAGAGTACAAAGATTCAAAATAATTTCGGATTATCTTCTGTATATCTGAAATATCTGTTATGATATTGTCTTTTTCATCCTGTATGCTAGTAATTTGAGTTCTCTCTCTTTTTGTCTTCGTTAGCATGGCTAAGGGTCTGTAGATTTTTTTTATTTTTTCAAAGAACCAAATGGGTTGATGTGTCTGCTGTGCTTGCAGGCCGCTAGTCCTGTTCCGCCGGTCAGTTGCAGGTCTGCCTACCTTGCGGGAGCGGGTGGTGGCTCTGCTTTGGCCCTACTGCAATTGGGGTGTCGTGACTACCATGCTGGCAGATCGCTGGGCCTGTTCCGGGTGCGGGCAAAGACTCTGCTCTGCCCCTACTCCAATTGGGTTGACGTGACTACCACGCCGGTGGGCCGTTGTGCTTGTACTGGGCGCGGGAGAAAGCTCTGCTCTGCCACTACTCCAATTGGGGTGTCATGTCTACCATGGTGGCAGGCCGCTGGGCCTGTTCCGAAGGTCAGTCACAGTTCTGCTTTTGTGTCGGGCGCGGGGGGCGGCCTGCTTGGCCCCTACTACAATTTGGGTGACGTGACTACCACACCAGCTGGTGGCTGGGCCTGATCTGGGCGCAGGCAGTGGCACTGCTCTTTCCCTACTCCATTTGGGGTGACGTGGGTACCACGCCTGCGGGCCTGATGAATCTTCCTCTATGTTTCTAGAGAGAATTACGGAGGCATATAGGAGATATACTCCTTTCGATCCTCATGCAGAGGATCAAAAATCATCTGTCACAATGGCCTTTATTGGGCATGCTTCCTTGGATATTTAAAGAAAGTTACAATGCTTAGATGGATTACAAGATATGACTTTGAGAGATTTAGTCAGAGAAGCCGAGAAAGTATACTATAAGAGAGAAACTGAGGAAGAGAAGGGAGCAAAATGAGGATAAAAGAAACAAAAGACAGACTAAGGAGTTGACTAAGGTCCCGGTCACAATAACAAAAAGGCCAGAAATTAAGAAACAGGGAGACAGGAAGGGATACCTGGTCCCACGACAGAGGCCACCCCTGACCTCAGATCAATGTGCCTACTGTAAAGAAAGAGGACACTGGGTTCAAGAGTGCCCTAGAAAGAGGCAGCCACGCCAGCCAGCCATTCTGACTCTTCAGCATGACTACGAAAGTCGGGGCTCAGATCCCCTCCCTGAGCTCAGCGTATCTTTTGAAGTGGAGGAGACACCAGTAAACTTTGAAGTGGATACAGGGGCAATAAACTCAGCCCTTAAGGCCCCATTGGGCCCTCTATCAAATAAAAGGTCTCTAGTTCAAGGGGCTAATGGCAGTAAATATCGGACTTGTATAACTAAGAGGATCATGGACCTGGGGAAAGGAAAAATCCATCACTCCTTTTTAGTAATCCCAGAATGCCTGGCAGACTTTTGCTGTACGTCATGGGGATGTGAGCATACAGGGGCTGCCTGATGGAACACAAACTCCTCATCAAATTCAGTACACAGCATTGGCCATATTACCAATTAGATAACCAAAACCGATGGCCCCCAGAGGGGTCTCTTGATCCTCAAATTCTGCGTGACCATTTTTTTTAAAGAAAGAGGTGAGAGAGAGAGAGACAGAGAGAATTTTTAATATTTATTTTTTAGTTTTTTGCTGGACACGACATCTTTGTTTGTATGTGGTGCTGAGGATCGAACCCGGGCCGCACGCATGCCAAGTGAGCGTGCTACAATTGAGCCACATCCCCAGCCCTGTGTGACCTTTTTAACTTCTGCAAGTGCTCAAAAGGGTGAAAGGAGATTCCCCTATGGGCATGCCTTTTCCATCCTTCACTCATATCCTGAACTATGCTTATCCAATCAATCCTCACCTTCAGCCTTGTGCTCCAGAGTCTCTGCTGTCACTCTCACCTCAGCAACCTGATTTCTCCCCTCCAATTATTAGATCAAAAACCCAAATCTCTGCTGGTTCTCAGACCATCGCCGTCTTGCTGAAGTAGCAGGTACTCAGGTTCCCATCCACCGACTCACTCCTCTCTTCTCCTGTCCGTGCCCGCCCCGGGTCCCACCAGGTCCTCTTACCAGCTAACACAAAGCTGAAACTAGCTGAGGAGAGCCCTCAGACTCCTATCAAAGATGTAATGAAAATGGCCTTTAAAGTTGCTTTGTCATCACTGAAAACAGTTTACTAAAAATTTAAAGTCCCTCACATGCATTTTGGGATACTCACTCTTGTCTTCCCCTCTGCTCTACCTGTTGTACAGCTCAAGTATTTGTTGCTAGGAAAATCCCAAACCCCTTTCCCATTATTCTTTTACATCTCTCCTTCCTTATTCTCAGATCCTCGGAGCTGCTGTCAGCCCCACCTTCCCTGTCTTCCCCTTCTGTACCAGGCCTACAGAAAATTCTTAACTGACTTTCTACAGAAGTCTTCACCATGGCTGACTTTAGGACTTTCAGCAAAAGAGTCCCTATAAAAGAGTTCAATGTAGATAAACTTCCTCTTTTAGTGTTGCCTTGTTCTACTTGGCCACTGGCTAAAAAAATAAGCACTTCTATGGTAGACACCCCATTACTTGTTTTCCACAAAATATATGAACAAGGCCTCTGGCCATGAGCTGGGGCTTTACAGAGATGGCTATATTTCTAAGATAAAGAAGTTACCATCAGGGCTCCATGGTAACAGCTGTCAGGGGCGAAAAATAAGAAAGGTAGGAAAAAGCTCTTTCCCTCCCAGGTGTCCTTGAAAAGTTAACTTGCCCAGAACTGAGGTAAAAACAGAAACAACAACGGCTTTTTTGAACTTCTGAAGACTGTGAACTTCTGAGCCCCTTCCCTTACATGTTGGGTACAAAATTCTGAAACTACCTAAACTTGAGTTTCAGGAGAATAATTGATTACAACAGAAGCAATGCCCTCTGAATCTGGTTGCAACCAAATAGGACGGTTTCCCTGTCTTCGTTGCTATCTTAGGCGCCTTGCCTTGTCCGTCCCTACAACAGCATAATTGTATATAATTAAACATTGTTTATGTTTTAAAGAAATTGGCAACAGATGTGATTAATTGTGTAATGGTGCAGATGTTTCCCAGAGTGCTCTGTCATGATGCAGGTTCATTTGAAAATGAAATAGAGGGGCATACAACCCGTTTCCACTGGGAACATATATCCCTCACTTTAGCCATCCTATTCGGAATAGGAGTTGCTTCAGGGGTGGGCACAGGAACCACTGCCCTCGTCCATGGGACACAACAAATGACCCAATTAGAAGAAGCAATAGACCAAATCTAAGATATTAGATACCTCCATCAGAGCTTTGCATGAATTTTTAACCTCTCTCTCTGAAGTTGTTTTACAGAACAGGCGAATGACACAAAACACACACACACACACAGAAAAAAAATAGCAAAATATATGTCAATCAAAATTTTCATAAAATATATATCATAAAAAGATCCAAAAATATTCATTTTACTGAACATGGATTTATGTATAATGTTGTTCAACTAGCAAGCTCACCCATTGGTTGAATATTCAGTTCCAACACGGTTAAGTAGGAGTGATCTCTTCTCACAATTTGTATCTGCCAACTCATCCACCTCACAAGAATGTATGTGTGGTACCAGGTATGATTCTATATATTCATATAAAAATATATGTGCTGAATAGGCTACAGAGAAAGGGAGACAGGAATTCACAATTTTTTAACTTTAAAAACACATGGAGAACTATTTCAACAAAAAATTGACTAATAATGGGATTGGGAACCTGCAATATTTACAAGATAAAAATAACCCTAAGATTACAATTAGATATATAACTGGCCAAAAGGTCACATGAAGCCAGCCCCATTGAGGTCTACAATGTAAGGTCCATGTGTGTTTTGACTCTCAACTATGGCTTCCAAGTCTTTCAGAAAAAAAATCATGTGATATCCTGGCTGAGATTCCCAGTGCTCTGTGGAAAGCCACTCTGGGCTTAGATCTCGGTGTCCAAGGGCAACTCTCATGTGTGGCCTCCTAAAATCCCAACACAATTCATGGCGATACTTCTCTGAAGTCAGTTCCATAACGCATTCTCTAAGAGGAATCACACCAGAGTTCAAGCCCAGGTGGACCCAGGCATCTCTTACAACCACCACACAAATGACCACAATTAAAACTAAAACACTCCCACATGCTCCTCATCTTCTTCCACATAGACACTCATCATAAACTCTGGCTGGAGGTTTCCATGAAGGGCACAGCCCAATACACTGTTCAAAATAAGCACCCTTGCCCCTCATTTGCCTAAAGTCAGGGTGGCCTGGACACCCTTGCTGTGAACCAAGAGTGATCAAATAGGCCTGCCCTATATCTGATCTGCTTCTCCAATTTGAGGCCTAATGACTGTCTGGTATAGATTCTTTATGTGAATTGGTATCATAGAAAACCCAAGCCCCTATCGGCTAGGCTCTGTAGGGATTTGAAGAAATGATTTGACCCAAATGATCCCTATTCTCACTTGATTTAGCTCAGGAAGCTTACAGAGGAAAGTGAGAGACTTCATCCACAATGACTGCTCTTTTGGCCATTTTGGTTTTGGATGCACACTTGGAAACTTTCTTTAGATCCATCAGGTGCTGAGAATCTAAGCCACTGCCACCCCACCGGGCCAAGTGGCTGTTTCAGACACATCCTTTTCGAAAGCAATTAAGCAAAGAGCCACAGGTGATGCCCATTCATTTCCATTTGAAAACTGTTTTCTTTAGGCTTCACAAAAGGGTGGCCTGAGGCAAAGACCTTCCTGACATTAAGGGTAATAGAATCATAAGTAAGAAAATGGCCCAAAGCAGGGTTTCTCCACTGAGACATTACTGATCACACTGATATCTGAGTTTTCTGAGATGCTCGCATTCCCTTCAGCTATCCAGTACATGGTCATGTAACAGAGCTTGGACGTGGTACATATCTTGGAAACAAAACCATGAGGATACTCTGGAGAGTGGCCAGTATTCAGGAAGAAAAGAGGAACTTAGGAAGATAGTAGCTGTTCACCATCCATTAGGCAAGCCGCACTCCATTTTTAAATTGGGTGGGAGGAATGCTGGGAAGCTTTATACTAGACAGGACACAACCATTGATGCATTCGCATTTCAAATGTCTACAACCACGGATACAGTGGGATACACAGACATAGAAACACTCGTGTTGTCAAACGACTTTCTAGAAACTTTCCAGTCCAAACCTACAAACCGCCATTCCTACCTATTCACAGAACATGAGACAAAACCACAAACTCACACCGACACCCACAACGGCACCTCCTTCCCCCAAGTATGGCTGTGACTATCCTGAGTGTCCTCTGACTGGTGAGCCATAATATGTTCCCACGAAATGGCCTGTCCAATCTCAGATCTGGTCTTCTTTGCAAACTTTTAGAAGTTGTCAGGAGCCATGGTTGAGCCACTACCTGCTTTCTCAGAAAAAGCCACTCTTCAGAGCTCTCCTGAAATTTGGCCATCATCACATAAGTAGGTACCAAGAAACACTGACTCTGTCTTTGGTAAATTCAAACAATTGAGACCACTGGCACTGAAACTAAGACTTGCTCTGGGTGCATGGCTTCCTGGATCCCAAGTTCAGAAAGTTCCATCACCAAGGAAGTGTGGTAGGTCACTTCCTTCAGGAACTGAATGAGGTCACTGTGATGGAAAACCACTTTGTTCTAACAGTTGCTTCCAAAGGTCCCATGAGATGGAGGCTGCCCCTACTTCCTGTGACACTTTCACAAGTTAGAATGGTATATCAACCATAGGCATCCGGGAACAGCTCTGTACACAGGCCTGGTTTGGTCCATTTAATCTACATTAAGAAGAGAGAGGCTGATTCAGACACATTCCTTCATTCTGACCAGGATGTTTGACATGGAAGTTGACATGGATTTGACTTTTGCTCTCTCAGGTCCTTCATAGGTAAAAAGGTCGGTCAAAAGTCGGAGGAAAAGACCACCAAGAGACTGTCTCATGCCACAGCAAAAGGTTTATTGGGCGTCCAGCACCTGCGGCTCAGAGCTAAGTTCAGAGGAGCAAAGAACAAAGAGCCCCAAAAACAACTTGAGCAGAGTTTATTTACGTTCTTTAGAGAGGGCAGGGACTTTGCATACATCATAGCCTCCTTTAGCAAATCAACATACCACGGGAAAATCAAATAACAACCCAAAAACATGATTAGCACATTCATTGGCAGGAAGAGGTCGGACAGGGGGTGATTGGTTAGCCCTGAGAAGGGGTATACGTTTAAACTGATTGGTTGAAGCCCTGAGATGTATACGTGATGAGCTGCACGGTTTCTGGGAAGGGGTTGTTTAGCAACTAGGTGGTCAGGTAAGATTTCAACACACATCTAATTGGCAGTTCCAGGAATTGTCTTAACTGCCACAGGAATTTCAGGTTCTGAGTGCATCTTGGAAACTTTACAAAACCTGGTTCTTTATGTTTCAATTTTAATTTCTTTTATTCTTTCATTTCCCACTCCTTTTTCTTACTACATTTAATCTTAAAAGTAATGAATCAAAATTATTTCGGGGTCTCACACTCTATTTCTGCCAGTGGAGCGTATTTCTGTCTGATTACCACGAGTTTTTCCTGCCCAATTTGAGCCTGGAGAAACGAAACTATGCGGTTAAGCAAACAAGGTCCCAAAGTTAGCAACACCATAAGGATGATCAGGGGTCAAGCTAAGCCTGATAGGAGTGTAGTTAACCAGGGGGACTGGGTAAACCATGACTCAAACCACCCTTGTTGAATCTCCCTTTCTCTCTGGCGCTCTTCAAGGCATTTTCTCAATTTACTCATGGATTCTTTTACAACTCCAGTATGGTCAGCATAAAAACAACATTCTTCTCTCAGTGCAGCACAGAGGCCCCACTCCCTCATGAAGAGGAGGTCTAATCCTCGCCTGTCCTGTAAAACAACTTCAGGGAGATTTTAAGGATTCCTACAGCACTGTGATGGAGGTCTCTAATGTCTTCCAGTCTTGATCTATTGCTGTTTCTAATCAGGCCATTTGTTGTGACCCATGGATCATAGCAGCTGTTCCTGTACCCACTCCTGCAGCAGCTCCTATCCTCAATAGGATGGCTATAGTAAGGGACACTGGATGCCAGCAAAATCAGGTTGTTTGTCCCCCTAGTAGACCTTAAAATGATTCTGCATCATAATAAACCACCCTGGGGAGTATCTGCACCATTAAACAATAATTTACAAAGCTGTCAAATACATGGGTTGAAATGCAAGGAGTTCTGACTGTGTGGAGTTCAGTACAATTAAGGTTCCTTTAATTAGTTCCCAGGGGCAGGAGTCAGCTGTACTCTGGACTGGGGAAGTAGGCAAAGATGGAAACTGGGAAGTATGAGATGGTTGAGGGGTTCTGGTAGATCTAGGCATGGGAGGTTTTGGAGGCTTAATTCCTTTCTTGAGGGGATTGGGCCCTATTGCTGTGGGATTTTCTTCCTTTTTAAGCAGGATGGTGAACCAGTGACCAAAGTCATAACGAGGGCCATAAATATAGAATCGCATTTCCCATGTATTTCCCATAGACCATGTTGTTCTGAGGTAGCCCCTTCCTTTGGAAGTGAAAGTTATATTGAGGGGGTTTTCCACAGCGAGTTTTTGACACAACTTGGCTAGCGGCACATTTCTTGGGATCAATCCAGGTGTCATTTTTTCCTACCTGAATGATACTGTCTGTGGAGTTTGGGTTCAACCATGTAGCTCCCGTTTGTTCACAACCCCAAGATCTTAAATAAAAGTCACTGGGTCCTCCACAGGTTTGGGCCTGTTTGCGACTTCAGAAATCAGCTGGGCACACATAAAAATCAAGACTGGCTAGTTTACACCTGAGCTGGGGAAGATGATATCCATAATTCATGGGGTAAGGTGGTCTATGTTGCCCTGGTTTGGGTTTGAGTGGGATCTGTGTGAAGTCCTCTATGTCAGGGAGATCCCAGTCAGAGAGGCCTATGGCAAGCTGACAAATGTCCAGGTAGAGAGATGGCCACCAAGTCCATAAGAGGGCTGTATGTGAAATAGACCACACTACTTGCCCAGTAGGATTTATAGCTGCCATTGTTGCTGAACAGGCTGATGGGGATTAGGACTGCTGGTGGTCAGGGGAAGAATCCATAGCCTTACCCACACGACGGACACGCAACTTGAGAGGGTTACCAGTCTGTTCCAGTTTCCAGCCGGAGGCTGGACAGGGCGCAGGCTTGAGATGGGTGGCATGGATCCAGGAAGTGATTCCATCCACTTTCACCACTGTAAGTGTTATAAGCAGCACCTGGTATTGTCCTTTCCAGCGGCGTTCCAGGGATGATACCTGATGCCGTCTCACGTAGACAAAGACTCCCACTTGATATCGATGTGGGGTTCCCTCGTCTCCAGGCTGATAAGCACTGGCCAACTGTTTCCACAGGTATCGCTGGGTGCTGTGTTTGTTCAAGGGCTTTAAGTCTGTCAAGCAAGGGGGTGTGAAAGGAATCATTAAGTCTCAGAGTTGGGGTTAGGTCCCTTACTAAAGGAGGGGCACCATAGAGAATTTCATAAGTGGTGAGTTTACACAAAGAGGCAGAGGGTGTACTTTTTGCACGAAACAGTGCTTAAGGTAGGAGCATAGTCCAATTTTTTTATGCAGGTCTCCAAGCTTAATTTCTTTAAATTCTCTTTGATGGTTCTAATCATTTTTTTCTACCTGTCCTGAGCTCTGGCATCTATAAGCACAATGTAACTTCCAATTAATCTTCAGGGTCCTGGTGAATCCCTGACTTACCTGGGCAACAAATGCCGGTCCATTATTGGACCCTATTACCTTAGGCAGGCCGAACCATGGAAAAATGTCTTCTAGTATCTTTTTGAGCACCGTCTGAGCCGTTTCTTTCTTCATGGGGAAGTCTTCAACCAATCCTGAAAGAGTATCTACAAAGACTAGGGGATATTAAGTCCATACCTTCCTGGCTTAATTTCAGGAAAAGTCCACTTCCCAAAATTGTCCTGGTCTGGTTCCTCGTAAGCGCTTCCCTGCAGGAAGCTTGGATGGGTAAGCATTAACTAATTGGCAGACTTGACAAGCTCTAGTCACCTTCTAAGCTATTTCTTTCCTCTGTAAGTCAGTCAATAATAAATCCTTTCTTCGGTCCTTTAAGTGTGCCTATAACTTCTTTGAGCTTAAGTGGGTGAGCTAGTGTACGTCTTTGACATAAAGGTGGGCTTTTTGAAATTGTAAACTTGGCTCTGTAGGGTCCCAGAGTTCTGTGTCTGTCTCCTCAGATGATAAGTTGCCTGAATGTTCCAGTGTGGCCAAGTCTCCTGAATGTTGATCCCCCTGGTGTGGAAAAAGTTAACAGAGTCACTCCATTTAGGGCTGCCAATTAAGCTTCCTCATCTGCCCTTCTGTTTTTAACTGCAACGAGGTCGTTTCCCTTCTGGTGCCCTGGACAGTGCACTATAGCTAGTTCCTTAGTGCCCTTCACTGCTGAGAGAAGGTGGAGAATCTCAACTTTGTTCTTTATTTTTTCCCAGTGGAGGTTAATAGCCCCCTTTGCTGGTAAATAGCCCTGTGCACATTAGCATTGCCAAATGCATAGTGGCTATCAGCGTATATGGTGGCCCTTTTGCCTGTTGCTAGTTCCAATGCTTTTGTAAGGGCAATCAGTTCTGCCATTTGGACTGATGTCTCTTCTGGGAGACCAGAGGATCAGATGACATTAGTTTTGCTAACTACTGCTGCTCCAGCCCACCACATACCATCTTGGAGGAAGCTGCTCTCTTTCGTAAACCATACGACTTCAGGGTGAGGCAGTGGCTGGATCCTTCAAGTCTCGTCCTATACTGGTTTCCTCTGCCAGTATGTGTTGACACTCATGAGCGACAGGTCCTGATGATTCTTCTGGCAGCCAGGTTGAGTGGAGCAGAAGGTCCAAGAGTTATTCTGTCTTTGCTAATCCAGAGGCTCTGGTAGTAGTTTATTCTGGAGTTTGATAGCCACCTATCAGGAGGTTGACAGATGATGCTCTCCAGGGCATGGGGGGCTATAATGGATAGCTTCTGTCCCAACGTTCATTAATGAGCATCTTTTATTAGAAGCGCTGCCGCTGCTATAGCTCTTAAGCAACGGGGCCACCCAGTAGCCACTGGGTCCAGTTTTTTTGATAAGAATGCTACCGGCCTTTTCCAAAGTCCCAAAGTCTAAGTGAACACTCCCCATGCTATTCCTTTCTTTTTCTCAATGTAGAGAGTGAAGGGTTTATCTATATCTGGGAGTGCTAAGGCCGGAGCAGATAGCAGCACCTTTTTTTGACATTATCAAAAGCTTGTTGGTGCTCAGGGGTCCATTGGAATTGGGCATTCCACTTTATCAGCGGGTATAAAGGGGCAGCCAGAGAGGCGAACCCAGGAATCCATCACCTGCAAAAGCCAGCAGTTCCAAGAAACTCTCTGAGATGTCTCTTATTAGATGGGGGTGGTATCTGCACAATGGTTTGTTTTCTGTTCTCAGTTAGCCATCATTTGCCACCCCTAAGAGAATAACCCAGGAAGATTACTTCTTGCTGACAAATTTGGGCCTTTTGGCAGAAGCCCTATATCCAAGCCGAGCAAGCTCGGATAATAGTGCTTGGGTCCCAGACTCATAGTTTTCCTTGGTGTCCGCTGCCAGTAGCAGATCATCCACATATTGGAGTAGTGTGACTTCGGGGTGTGCAGTTCTGAAGTCGTTTATGTCCCTGTGGAGGGCTTCTTCAAAGAGAGTGGGGGGGGGTTTGAACCCCTGTGGGAGTCTAGTCCAGGTTACTTGGCCAGATGTTCCAGTTTCTGGGTCTATCCACTCGAAAGCAAACAGCAACTGACTGTCCTTATGTAGGGGCAAGCAGAAGTAAGCATCTTTTAAGTCCAGCACAGTGTAGCATTCCCAGTCCAGATTCAGAGTGCTAAGCAAATTATATGGATTGGGTACTGTGGGGTGAATGTCCTGCACTCTGTTGTTGATCTCTCTTAGGTCTTGAACAGGACTGTAGTCCCTAGTTACTGGCTTTCTTACTGGTAGCAGGGGGGTATTCCAGGCTGATTGACAGGGCCTTAGGACCCCAAGGGCCAATTATTTCTGAATATGGTGACTTATCCCATCCTTAGCTTCTTTGCTTAGAGGATATTGTTTAACACTGATTGGAGAGGCAGAGGCTTTTAATTCTACTACTATTGGAGGTGGTTTTATGGCTAGACCTAACCCAGCAGTTTCTGCCCAGGCATTAGGATAATCTTTTATCCATTTCTGTTGTAGTTTGCTTCTTTGATCAGTCCTAGGGGGCACAAAGTGTTGATGTTCATCTTCTACGGACATAGTCAATTCTGTGACTATGGGAGTTTTTACTGAAGGTTTTAGAACATCCACTTGGGGACCATCAGGGTTAAAGGTTACTCTAGCCCCGAGTTTGGTAAACAGATCCCTGTGCATCAATGGGGCTGGGCATTCTTGGATTACTAGGAAAGAGTGGTGGACTTTTCATTTTCCTACTTCCATAATCCTCTTAGTTGTCCAAGCCCGATAAGTAGTGCCATTAGCCCCTTGAACTAGGGACCATTTATTTGATATGGGGCCCAGTGAAGCCTTAAAGGCTGAGTATACTGCTCCTGTATCCACTTCAAAGTTCACTGGAGTCCCCTCCACTTCAAATGTTACCCTGAGCTCGGGGAGGGGATCCGAGTCCTGACATTCCTAGTCCTCTTCTAGAGTCAGCATGGCGGGCTGCCGTGGCTTCTTCTTTTTGGGGCACTCTTTGACTCAGTGTCCTTTTTCTCTACAGTAGGCACATTGATCTGAGGCCAGGGACAGCCTTTGGCGTGGGCCCAAGTATCCCTTTCTGACTCCCTGCTTTTTAATTTCTGGCGTATTTGCTGCTGTGAAGAAAATCTTAGCCAATGCTTTTGTCTGCCTTTTGCTCCTTTCATCCTTTTTTTGTTCCCTTTCCTTCTCTCTCCTCTGTTCTGTGTCCTCCTCAGTTTCTCTCTTATAATATACTTATATACTTATAATATATACTTATAATATATATCTTATAATATACTTTCTCAGCTTCTCTGTCTAAATCTCTTAAGGTCGTATTTTGTAACCCATCTAGACATTGTGACTTTCTCTTAATATCTTGGGCAGCCTGCTCAATAAAGGTCATTGAAACAAAAGCCTTTTGGTCATCTGCCTGAGGATCAAAAGGAGTATATTTTCTATATGCTTCCATAATTCTCTCCAGAAACATAGAGGGAGACTCATTAGGCCCTTGGATAATCTCTCTTACCTTGGCTAAATTGGTCGGCTCTCTGGCGGCCACTCTGAGACCCGCTATTAGAGCCCGGCGATAAGTGGACAAATGCTTCCTACCTTCAAAGGTGTTGGGGTCCCAGTTGGGTCGGTTCATGGGCCCATAGGGATGGAGAGAGAGCATCACAGGGGCTTCTGAGTTTTCTATTATCCATCGCCGGTTGGTTCTTTTAGGTTGCCCATCTTCCTCCAGGGGAGGAGGGGTTGCTGCTGCTGTGGGGAAGTCCCCTGGAGGGCTTGGGTCTGGCCCAATTGCCTCTAGCAGTGGAGAGGCTGAGTCAGAGGTGGGAGGATCATCAGGAACTCTGTTGGGGGTTGGGGAAGGAGAGTAGACAATAAGGAGGGGGTGGAGTGTCCAGTCTTGTGACTCAGGGAGAATGGAAGGAAGAGGGAGAGGAGCGGAAAGTTTGAATGATAGGAATGTGGGGGAAGGAGTATATGGCTGTTGATCTGGGTGGCCACGTGGCCCCGGCTGAATGACAATATCTCTGAATTTTCGGATTAGAGGAAAGTGGAAGGATTCTTCTGGGGCCATCTGAATTCGAGGATGGGCCATTCTGAAGCACAGAGAGTCTGCCAGGTACGGTGTTTTACTGAAAAAGAAAGATTCTGGGCCCTTGAGCAGACATCAGTCCAATGATCAAGGGTCAGGGACAGAGAAGAGGAAGTGCTTTGTCCCATAATGGGAGTTACTCAAACAGGGACAGTGAAGACACAAACACAACACAAAGACAAACAGTAAACGTTTAACATGAGTCCAAGACAAAGATTTGAACTGAGTAACTGGAAAATATTGATGGGTTAGACAATAAAAACAGACAGTAAACTCAACATGAGTTCAGAACAATGACCAAAACTGAGTTACCGGCAAAACCTGATGGGCTGGCAAATCAAATCCTGAAGCAAAACATAACCGAGTTGAGGAAACTACTATTCCTTGAATTCCCTAGTCCTCCGGAGTGTCCCTCAGGGACGTGATCTTGGCTCTGTGACACGTCTGTCACACCATAGGAGAGAGCTAATGCTCTTCACCAACAGCCACTTTGCCACGCCCTAGCCTGAAACCCGAAACCAGAAAGAGGCACCTTACTTACCCCGAGAGGACTCCCTTGAGGTCTTCCATTCACCGCTCCCGGATATCTCACCTGGGGCCTCCAGATGAAAAGGTGCTGTGAACATCAAAGGAAAAGACAACAAAGAGGATTTCTCATGCATCAGCAAAGGGTTTATTGGGGGTCCAGAATGCTAGGCCTCAGAGCTCCCTTCAGAGGAGCAAAGAACAAAGAGCCCCGAGAACAACTTGAGCAGAGTTTATATACATTCTTTAGAGAGCTCAGGGACTTTACATACATCATAGCCTCCTTTAGGAAATCATCATGTACCACGGGAAAATGAAATAACAACTCTAAAACATGATTAGCACATTCATTGGCGGGAAAAGTTGGGGCAGGGGGTGATTGGTCAGCCCTCAGAAGGGGTATACATTTAAACTGATTGGTTGAAGCCCTGAGATGTATATGTGGTGAGATGCACGGCTTCTGGGAAGGGGTTGTTAAGTAACTAGGTGGTCAGGGAAGATTTCAACACACATCTAATGGGCAGTTCCAGGAATTGTCTTAACTGCCACAGGAATTTCAGGTTCTGAGTGCAGCTTGGAAACTTTACAAAACCTGGTTCATCACATTTCGATTTCAATTTCTTTTATTCTTTCAGAACCTTACAGTGGAAGGTGAGAGACTTCATTCACAATGACTGCTCTTTTGGCTATATTGGTTTTGGATGCACACATGGGATCATTTTTTTGATCCGTCTGTTGCTGATAATCTAAGCCACAGCCTCACACAGGGCCAAGAGCCTGATTAAGACACATCTCTTTCCAAAGCAATTACTTCTCTGAGGTCAGTTTCAGAACTCAGTCTCTGAGGAGAATCACACCAGTGTTCAAAACCAGGTGGACCCAGTCATCTCTTCCAACTGCCACACAAATGACCACAATTAAAACCAAATCACTCTCACATGGCACTCAACTTCTTACATATATACACTCATTATACCCTTTGGCTAAAGGTTTTCATGAATGGGGCAGCCCAAGAGAGTGTCCAAAATAAGCTCCCTTGCCCCTCATTTGCCTAACCTCAGGGTGGCCTGAACACCCTTCCTGTGAACTAGGATTGATCACATAGTTCTTCCTTTAATACTGCTCTGCTTCTCCAATTTGAGGCCTACTGACTGTCAGGTTTAGATTCCTTATGTGATTTGGAGTAATTAGGAAACCAAAGCAACTTTGCAGCGCTTGAAAGAACTTATTTGACCCAAATGATCCCT
This sequence comes from Callospermophilus lateralis, assembly GCF_048772815.1. Lineage (NCBI taxonomy): Eukaryota > Metazoa > Chordata > Mammalia > Rodentia > Sciuridae > Callospermophilus > Callospermophilus lateralis. The sequence continues at coordinate 117,986 of NW_027511947.1, read as the reverse complement.
ATTCTCACTTGGTGGAAGTCAGGAAACTTACAGAGGAAGGCGAGAGACTTCATCCACTATGACTGATCTTTTTGCCATTTTGGTTTTGGATGCACACATTGCATCTTTCTTTAGATCCATCAGGAGCTGATAATCTAAGCCACAGCCTCACACAGAGCCACAAGGCTGATTCAGACACATACTTTTTCAAAGCAGTTAAGCAAAGAGCCACAGGTGATTCCCATTCACTTCCATTTGAAAATTTTTTCTTCAAAATTCACAAAGGGGTGGCCTGAGGCAAAGACCTTCCTGACTTCAGGGTAACAGAACAATAAGTCAGCAAATCCCAATGCAGGGTTTCTCCACTGAGACTTTACTAGTCACAATGATATCTGAGTTTTGTGAGATGCTTGCAATTCCCTTCAGCTATGCAGTACATGGCCATGTCACAGAGCTTGGATGTGGTACATATCTTGGACAAAAAAACATGAGCCTATTCTCGAGAGTGGCCAGAATTCAGGAAGAAAACAGGAACTTAGGAAGATAGTAGGTGTTGCCCATCGAAAAGCAACCAACAGTCCTTTCCTAAAATGGGCAGGATGAATTCTGGGAAGCTTTCTACTAGACAGGATACATCCATTGATCTATTCTGCTTTCTAATATGTACAACCAAGAACACAGTGGGATACACAGACACAGACACACTCGCCTTGTCAAAGGACTTTCTAGAAACAGTCCACTCTAAACCAAACAAACCACCTTTCCTACCTATTCTCAGAACATGAGACAAAACCCCAAACTCACACCCACACTCAAAAAGTCACCTCCTTCCCCCATGTAAGTCTGTGACTATCCAGAGTGTCCTCTGACTGGTGGTCCATACTATGTTCCCCCAAAATGGCCTGTCCTGTCTCAGGTCTGGTCTTCTTGTGCATCTCTGTGAAGTTGTATGGAGCCTGTGCTGACCACTACCTGCTTTCTCATTAAAGGCCCATCTTCAGAGCTCTACTTGCATTTTGTCATCCTCAAACCATTAGGTACCAAGAGAGACAGACTCTCTCCTTGGTAAATCCAAACAAGTAAGTCCACTGGGAATGGGACTGGGACTGGCTCTGTGTGCCTGGCTTCCTGGATCCCAAGTTCAGAGAGTTACATCACCAAAGAAGTGAGGTAGGTCAATTCCAACAGGAAGGGAATGAGGTCACTGCCTTGGCAACCACTTTGTCCTAACACTTGTTTCCAAGGGTCCCTTGAGATGGAGGCTGCCCCTACTTTTTGTGACACTTTCAGAAGTTAGAATGGTATATCAACCGTAGACACCAAGGAGAAGCTCTCCACACAGGGTTGGTTTGGTCCATCTTCTTTATATCAGTAGGAGAGAGGCTGATTCAGACTCATCACTTCATCCTGAACAGGTGGTTTGCCATATAAGATGACTTTTGCTCTCTCAGGTCCTTCATAGCTGCTATATCTTCTCTAGGGATCATTTCTCATCAAACTTTGAGGTTCTCAGCAGGTGAAAGATCCCCTACATTCCTGTATTGTAAGACCAACTCTGTCCCTGCTCTTTTGTGAAGTTAGATTGAGGGAACAGTGTATGGTTAGGGTTAATAACATATTCTATTTGGGTTAGGAAATTTTCTGCGGGATGAATAATGGTATTGGGAACCTGCGATATTCACAAGAATATATAGGTGAAATATAAGTATGAAACCTGAAATCTAGGTACGATTTGAAGCCCTGAAGGGCAATGGGCCCTTTAGTGAGATACTTTGCTTTGAATTATGTTCTGAACAGATATCTCAGATAAATCGATGTGCAATGGCAAAGGACCTTGTACCTTGGATGATTAAATGTCCTAGAGAACATCCAGTCAAAAAGGAATAGTCGGCAGGATTAGGAAGGTAGTCAGTAGGTTTAGAAAAAAGAGTGAATATAGGATTTGAACGAAAGTTTCATTAGCAATAGGGTTTTGGGTAGAGAGTGAATGTAAATATGAGCACATATGAAGAGTCAGTCACAATGATGAACTGGGGAAAATATGTAGGAAAGCAGATATCAATAGAGACATTAGGAAATCAGGCAAAGTATAATGTAATAGGGTTAGACATTTTCAACATGGTTGAGGTTGAATATATAATCTTAGGAAGAAATAAATATGTTGCCTCCAATAGGATTGACATTTGAGAGCATTAGGCAACCTGGACATGGTTGCTTTTAGTAATCAATGCTCACTTTCCATTTTGCTTTGGTGAAAGGTTAATAGGCACTTGTCACTTCCTGTTTTTCTGTATGCTTAACAAACCACTGTTGAAATCTTGAGAACTGTTTGCTAATTTTGTTCCCAGGATGTGCTGTCCTCAACTGCCAAACTGCAGAATATACTCCTTCACCCGGGTGCACGCAAACCGCACACTCGCCCTGACCCATCAATAAATTTCCCTTTCTGCCCTCTCCAAGAAAAGTATATAAGCTCTGTTAAAGCTGTTCTCAGGGCTCTCTGCTCTATTCAAGTGAGCTCTGAGCCCCAGCATGCTGGACCCCCAATAACCTCTTTGATGTGGCCGAGTGAAAATGCTATACTGTTCTGTACTTAAAAGATGCTTTCTTTTGCTTGCCTCTGCATAAAGATAGTCAGTTGCTGTTTGCTTTCGAGTAGGTAGACCCAGAAACCGGAACGTCTTGTCAACTAACTTGGACTAGACTTCCACAGGGGTTCAAAAACTCCCCCACTCTCTTTGATGAAGCCCTTCACAGACATCTCTACAACTTCAGAACTATGCACCCCGAAGTCATTCTGCTTCAATATGTGGATGTCCAGCTACTGGCAGCCAACACCAAAGAAAACTGTGAGTCTGAGACCCAAGCACTATTATCTGAGCTTGCTCAACTTGGGTAGAGAGCTTTGGACAAAAAGCCCGAAATTTGCAAGCAAGAAGTAATCTTCCTGGGGTATTTCCTTAGGCGCGGTAAATGATGGCTCACTGAGCCCAGAAAACAAACCGTTGTGCAGATACCACCCCCATTTAACAGGAGACAACATAGAGAGTTTCTTGGGACTGCTGGCTTTAGCAGGTTATGGACCTGGGTTTGTGTTCTTAGCTGCTCCTTTATACCCGCTGTTAAATGAGAATGCCCAATTCCAATGGACCCTTGAGCACCAGCAAGCTTTTGATAACATCTAAGAACACTGACACTGAACTCCTCAACTTCACTGAGCCCAGCCTGCAATTTCAGAAAGCCCTACACTACATTAAAAATGTACATCAACTCAATCAACTTGGTTCAAAAAAACTGCCGGCATTACTGTAGGATCAAGAACAGAGTTTTAGACTAATTCACTCACAGTGAAAGGAAATAATTGAATGGGTAACAAAAGCCTGTCAGTTCTGTCAATTGGTTAATGCTTACCCTACCAAGCTTCCTGCAGGAAAGCACCTATGAGGAACCAGACCAGGACAATACTGGAAAGTGGACGTTACTGAAATTAAGCCAGCAAGGTATGGACTTAAATATCTCCTAGTCTTTGTAGATACATTTTCAGGATGGATTGAAGCCTTTCCCACCAAAAAAAAAAAAAAAGAAAAGAAAAGAAAACCGGCACAAATTGTGGTCAAGAAGATCCTGAAAGATATTTATCAAAGACACGTCCTGCCTAATTTAATATGGTCTGATAATTGAACAGCCTTCATGGGCCAGGTAAATCAGGGGTTAGCCAGGACCCTGGGGATTAATTGGAAGTTACATTGTGCTTATAGACCCCAGAGCTCAGGACACTTAAAAAAAAAAATAGAACCATTAAAGAGACCTTAACAAAATTAAGCTTAGAGACCAGCATAAAAGATTAGACTATGCTCCTGCCTTATGCACTGTTTCATGCAAGAAATACTCCCTTTCTTTCTTTGTGTAACCTCACCCCCTATGAAATTCTCTATGGGGCCCTTCCTACACTAAGAGACCTAACCCCGACTCTAAGACCTAAGGATCCCTTCGACACACCCTTGCTTGGCATACTTAAATCTCTTGTAAGAACTCAGCTATACCTGTGGAAACAGCTGGCCACTGCCTTCCAACCTGGGGACGAGGGGAATCCACATTGATATCAAGAAAGAGACTTCCTCTACATAAGATGACATCAGGTGTCATCCCTGGAACCCCGCTGGAAAGGACCATTCCAGGTGCTACTTATAACACCTACAGCAGTAAAAGTAGAGGGAATCACTTCCTGGATCCATGCCTCTCATTTCAAGCCTGTGCCATGTCCAGACTCTGGCTGAAAACTGGAAAAGACTGTTAATCCTTTCAAATTGCATATTCACCACGTGGGTAAGGCTATAGACTCTCTCCTTGGCCACCCGTAGTCCTAACGCTCATCAGTCCCTTCAGCAGCGATGGCTGATCACAAATACTACTAGACAAGAAGTATGGTCTATCTTGCATACAGCCCCCTTAGGGACCTGGTGGCCATCTCTCCACCCAGACATTTGTCAGCTGGCTATAGGTCTTTCCTATTAGGATATCCCTGATGAAGAGGATCTCACTAAAATTCCATTAAATCCTTTCCGTACCATAGATAATGGAAACAAACATTATGGTTGTAGGAACAGGCAAGCCAGATGCAGGTTGGCTAGCCTATATTAGTATGTTTGCCAGGCAGACTATCAAAGCCACAAACCGCCACGGCTGTGTGGGGGAAAAGCCGATTTCTTCTGTAAGTCATGGGGATTTGAGCATACAGGGGCTGCCTGGTGGAACCCAAAATCCTCATCAAATTCAGTACACAGCATTGGCCATATTACCACTTAGAAAACCCAAACTGATGGCCAACAGAGGAGTCTCTAGATCCTCAAATTCTGTGTGACCTTTTTAACTTCTGCAAGTGCTCAAAAGGGTGAAAGGAAATTCCCCTATGTGAAGGCCTTTTTCCTCTTTCGCTCACATCCTGAACTATGCTTCTCCAATAGTTCCTCAAACTCAGCCTTCTGCTCCAGACTCTCTGCTGTCAGTCCCACCTCAGCAAACCTGATTTCTCTTCTCCAATTACTAGATCAAAAACCGAAACCTCCGCCGGTTCTCAGAGCATTGCCCTCTTGCTGAGGTAGCAGGTACTGAGGTACCCATCCAGCCACTCACTTCTCTCTTTTCCTGTCAGTGCCCACACCGGGTCCCACCAGGTCCTCTTACCACTTAACCCAAAGCTCAAACCAGCTTAGGAGAGCCCTCAGACCCCTATCGAAGATGTAATGAAAATGGCCTTTAAAGTTGCTTTGTCATCACTGAAAACAGGTTACTAAGAATTTAAAGTCCCTCACAGGCTTTTTGGGATACTCACTCCCGTCTTCCTTTCTGCTCTACCGATTCTACTGCTCAATTTATGTTGCTAGGAAAATCCCAAACCCCTTTCCCATTATTCCTTTACATCTCTCCTTCCTTATTCTCAGATCCACGGAGCTGCTCTCACCCCCCACCTTCCCCGTCTTCCCCCTCTGTACCAGGCCCACAGAAAAATCTTCACTGAACTTCTCCAGAAGTCTTCACCATGGCTGACTTTAGGACTTTCAGCAAAAGAGTCTCTATAAATGAGTTCAGTGTAGATTAACTTCCTCTTTTTCTGTTGCCCTGTTCTACTTGGCTACTGGCTGGAAAAATCAGCACTCCTAAGCTAGACACCCCCTTAATAGTTTTTCACAGAATATGTTAACAAGGCCTCTGGCCTTGAGCTGGGGCTTCACAGAGATGGCTACATTTCTAAGATAAAAATTTACAAACTGGGCTCCATGGTAACACTTGGCAGGGGGATAAAAGAAAAGGAAAAAAAGCTCTCTGCCTCCCAGGTGTCCTTGAAAAGTTAACTTGCCCACAATAAAGGAAAAAACAGAAAAAAAGCTTCTTTTTTTGAATTTCTGCAGACTGTGAACTTCTGAGTCCCTTCTCTTTCATGTTGGGTACAAAATTCTGAAACTACCTAAACTTGGGGTTCAGGATGTTAATTGATTACAACAGAAGCAATGCCCTCTGAATCCGGTTGCAACCAAATAGGACTGTTTCCCTGTCTTTGGTGCTATCTTAAGTGCCGTGCCTTGTCCGTCCCTACAACAGTATAATTCTATATACCTAAACATTGTTCATGTTTTCATGAAATGGTCAACAGATGTGATTAATTGTGTAATGGTGAAGATGTCTCCCAGATTGCTCTATAATGACCCAGGTTCATTTGAAGTTCAAACACGGGGGCATACAACCCGGTTCCACTGGGAACATATATCCCTCACTTTAGCCATCATATTAGGAATTGGAGTTGCGGCAGTGGTAGTCACAGGAACCACTGCCCTGCTCCATGGTACACAACAAATGACCCAAATAGAAGCAGCAAGAGACCAAAACTTAAAGATAATAGAAACCTCCATCACAGCTTTGCAGGAATCTTTAACATGTCTCTCTGAAGTTGTTTTACACACCAGTTGAGAGTTGGAACTCCTCTTCATGAGAGAAGGGGGCCTTTGTGCTGCATTGATGTAAGAATGTTGTTTTGATGCCGACCATACTGAGGTTGTAAAAAAAACCTTTGAGTAAAATAAAAGGATGCCTTGAAAAGCGTCAACGAGAGAGAGAGGCCCAAAAAGGGTGGTTTGAGTCTTGGTTCACACAGTCCCCCTGCTTATCTACGCTTTTATCAACCCTGGCCTGTCCAATAATAATCCTCATATTATTGCTAACTATAAAACCCTGTTTGCTCAACCATGTAATTTCTTTTCTCCAAGCTCAAATTGGATAAGTTAAACTTATGGTAATACCCCACTAGCAGACATAGAATGTGACACGTCCCAATAATCACTTTTATGATTAAAAGTAGCAAGAAGAAGAAGTGGGGAATGAAAGGTTAATAAAAAAGGTACTTGTAACTTCCTGTTTTTCTGTATGCTTAACAAAACACTGTTGAAATATTGAGAACTGTTTGTAATCTTGTTCCCAGATTGTGCTGTCCCCAACTGCCAAATTGCAGAATGTATTCCCTCACCCAGTTTCACACTAACCACCCACTCGCTCTGACCCATCAATAAATTTCCATCCCTGCCCTCTCCAAGGAAAGTATATAAGCTCTGCTTAAGCTGTTCTCAGGGCTCTCTGCTCTATTCATGTGAGCTCTGAGCCCCAGCTTGCTGGACCCCCAATTAACCCCTTGCTGTTGCATGAGACACTATCTTGGTGATCTCTTCCACCGACGCTTGCAGGAACATTACTTGGATGTTTGAATGTAGAAGAGAAAATCCAGTCATAAACGGATAGTCGGTAAGATTAAGAAGATAGTCGGTAGGTTTAGGAAGAAGAGTGAGTATAGGATTTGGAAAACAATATCTTTAGCAATAGGGGTTCGGTTTGAGAGTGAATGTAAATGTCAGCACATGTGAACAGTCACAATAATGAAGTGGGAAAAATATGTAGGAAAGCAGATATCAATAAAGACATTACGAAATCAGGCAAAGTATAAAGTGCGTGATACGATTAGACATTTTCAACAGAATTGAGTTAGAATATATAATCTTAAGAAGAAACAAATATGTAGTCACCAATAGGATTGACATTTGAGAGCATTAGGCAACTTTGACATGGATGTTTTTGTAATCCATGCTCACTTTCCATTTAGGCTTTGGTACAATCAAAAGTGTGACCTTTACATTTGTCTCCAGAATACTACTGTGATAAAATGTATATGTAGATATGGTGACATGAGTGTTTCTTCCACCATTTCTGGGAGCAATATTTTGAAGACATATAAATGGGTATTTGGGGTACAAAGAGGTGTACACTGTGTCATTGAATATAGAGATAATGCATGAATAGACCATAAGTGAATAAATAATATAACTGGTTCCACATTAAATAACGGATTGAATAGATATCTGAAAATATATAAGAAATCTTATATTGATATACAATCCTTCATTCCAACCAATGATACATCTAATATTAATCTTAGGGTTACGGTTTATCATGAAGATATGTTAGTTTTGCTACAAAAGTGATTATGGAAATCGAAAATAATGTGTTTGGAAAGAATCAGTCATAATGCTGGCAATATGTAAACAAGGCCTCTGGCCTTGAGCTGGGGCTTCACAGAGATGGCTACATTTCTAAGATAAAGAAGTTACCAACTGGGCTCCATGGTAACATCTGGCTGAGAGAAAAAAAAAGAGAAGAAAATAGCTCTGCCCCATTCCCGGTATCCTTAAAATGTTAACTTGCCCAGAACAGAGAAAAAAAAAAAAAACAGAAACAAAAACTGTTTTTTATAAACTTCTGCAGATTGTGAACTTCTGAGCCCCTCACATCCATGTTGGGTAAAAAATTCTGAAACAATTTAAACTTGGGGTGCACTGGATTAAATGATTACAACAGAAGCAATGCCCTCTAAATCCGGTTGCAACCAAATAGGACTGTTTCCGTGTCTTCGGTGCTATCTTAGTTGCCTTACCTTGCCTTGTCCATCCCTTTTCTCATGAAAAGACCAGTCGAGAAACATGGAGGAATGCATGTGCTCTGAAGCAGGAAATGATTGATAGTGAAACAAATGCCTATTAATTTTCTAACTTGTGGATGAAATATATATCCTATGATGTGCATAAATTGAAGAAATAGTAATCTACCAGTGTTGAATAAAAATGAACGTCAAAATACACATTATGTCCGATTGGAATCTACTTGCATTGATGTTGAACTGGGTCAGGTACTGTAGAAATATTAGGATTTGTGTGCACCATTCACTCAAGTTACTTTTCAGTATAGGAAAGAAATATGTTTTTATGGTTAATGAATATTTCTAAGAATAATCTTTGGAAAGTTGATTATAAATTTACGTATATGAATATGAATGAATTTCGTGAGTGTAAAATAAGACACATATTTCATATTTTGAAAAATCTGGAGAGTGTATATATATATATATATATATGTGTGTGTGTGTGTGTGTGTGTGTGTGTGTGTGTGTGTGTGACTAAAGTCACGGTGGCCTGGACACCCTTCTTGTGAACCAGGAGTGATCAAATAAGTCTGCCATTAATACTTTTCCACTTCTCCAATTTGAGGCCTTCTGACTTTGGCGTTTAGATTCTTTATGTGAAATGGAGTCAAGAAAAAACCGAAGCACTTATGGATTTGCCTCTGCATGGTTTTGAAGAATTCATTTGACCCAAAGGATCCCTATTCCCCTTGATGGAGGTCAGGAACTTTACAGAGAAAGGCGAGAGACTTCATCTACAATGACTGCGAATTTTTGCCATTTTGATTTTGTATGCACACATGGGATCTTTCTTTACATCCATCAGGTGTTGGTAATCTAAGCCACAGCCTCACACAGGGCCAAGAGACTGATTCAGACACATCCCTTTCCAAAGCAGTTAAGCAAAGAGCCACAGGTGATGCCCACTCATTTCCATTTGAAAACTGGTTTCTTCAGGCTTCAGAAAGGGGTGGCGTGAGGCAAAGCCCTTCCTGACATTCAGGGCAAAAACAATAGGTAAGCAAAAGGCCCATAGCAGGGTTCCTCCACTGAGACTTTACTGGTCACACTGATATCTGAGTTTTCTGAGATGCTCGCCATTCCCTTCAGCTATCTAGTACATGGCCATATCACAGAGCTTGGAGGTGGTAAATATCTTGGACACAAAACCATGAGCCTATTCTTGAGTGTAGCCAGAATTCAGGAAGAAAATGGGAACTTAGGAAGTTTGTAGGTGTTGCCCTTCGATAATGCAAGCCACAATCCATTCATAAATTGGGCAGGATTGATGCTGGGAAGCTTTCTACTAGACAGGACACATCCATTGATGCATTCTCTTTTCTAATGTCTACAAGAACAGACACATTGGTATACACAGACATAGAAACACTTGCCTTGTCAAACGACTTACTAGAAACAGTTCACTCCAAACCAAACAAACCGCCTTTCTTACCTTTTCTCAGAACATGAGATAAAACCACAAACACACAACAAAAAAAACAAAGGCAACGCCTTCCCCCAAGTAGGTCTGTGACTATTCGGAGTGTACTCTCACTGGTGAGCCTTACTATGTACCTCCAAAATGGCCTGTCCTGTCTCAGATCTGGTCTCTTTGGCCAACTCTGTGAAATTGTCAGAAGCCCGTGGTGAGCCACTACTTGCTTTCTCTGGAAAGGCCAGTCTTCAAAGCTTTCCTGGCATTTGGCCATCTTCACATCAATAGATACCAAGAAAGACTGACTCTGTCCTTACAAAATCCAAACAAATGAGCCCACTGGGACTGGGACTAGGACTGGCTCTGGTTGCCTGGAATCCTGGATCGCAAGTTCAGAGAGTTCCATCACCAAGGAATAGAGATGAGGTCACTTCCTTCAGGAACTGAATGAGGTCACTGCCTTTGCAACCACTTTTTCCTAACAGTTGCTTCCAAGGGTCCCATGAGATAGATGCTGCCCCTATTTCCCGTGACCCTCTCACCAGTTAGAATACTATATCACCCATAGGAACCCGTGAACAGCTCTGCACACAGGCCTGGATTGGTCCATCTTCTGTACATTAGGAACAGAGACACTCAGTCAGACACAACCCCTCTCCAGACAGGGTTGTTTTCCATGGAAGATGACTTTTGCTCTCTCAGGTCCTTAATAGCTGCCTACATCTTCTCCAGCGATTATTTCTGCATGGACCTTTGAGGTTTTCAGCAGGTGGTATATCCCCTACATTCCTATATTGTAAGACCAACACTTTCCCTGCTCTTTTATAAAGTTAGAATGAGGGAATAGTATATGGTTTGGGTTAATTACATGTTCGATTTGGGTTAGGAATCATTTTGCTGGTTGAATAATGGTATTGGAAATCTGTGATATTTATAAAAATATAGAGGTGAAATATATGTATGAAAACAGAAATCTAAGTAATATTTGAAGCCCAGAAACGGATTTGGCCATTGATTGGGAGACTTAGCTTTGAATTATGTCCTGCACAGATGTCTCAGATAAATCAATACACAATGGCATCGGACCTTGTACCTTGAATGATTGAATGTTGAAGAGAACATCCATTCAAAAAAGGATAGTCAGTAGGATTTGGGAGATAGTTGGTAGATTCAGAAAGAAGAGTGAGTATAGGATTTGGACCAAAAGTTATTTAGCAATTGGGTTTCAGGTAGAGAGTGAATGTAAATGTCAGCACAAATGAACAGTCAAAATGATGAACTGGGAATTTATGAAGGAAAGCCGATATCAATAGAGACATTAGGATATCAGGCAAAGTAAAGTGAGTGATAGGATTAGACATGTTCAACAGGGTTGAGTTTGAATATATAATCTTAGAAAGAAACAAATATGTAGTCAACAATTGGATTGACATTTGAGAGAATTAGGCAACCTGGACATGGATGTTTTTAGAAATCCATGCTCACTTTAAATTTAGGCTTTGGTACAATCATAAGTGTGACCTTTGCTTTATTTTCCAGAATATTACTGTGATAAAATGTATATGTAGATCAGGTGACATGAGTATTTCTTCCACCATTTCTGGGAACAATATTTTGAAGACGTATAAATGAGTATTGGGGGTAGAAAGTGGTGTAGTATCTGTCTAAGAATATAGAGATAATGCAAGAATAGACCATACTGTGAATAAATAATATAATTGGTCCGCTTTAAATAATGGATTGAGTTGATATCTGAAAATATACAGAAAATCTAATGTTGATACAAAATCATTCATTCCAACCAGTTATACTTCTAATGGTAATATTAAGGTGATATTTCATCATGAAGAGTGTGTGAGTTATGCTTCAAAAGTGATTATGGAAATCGAAAATAATGTGTTTAGAAAGAAGTCTTGTTAAAAAACATGGAGGAATACATGTGTTCTGAAGAATGAAGTTATTGAAAGTGAAACAAATGCCAATAAATTTGCTAACTTGTGTATGAAATATATATCTTATGATGTGCATAAACTGAAGAAATAGTAATGTACAAGTGTTGACTAAAAATGAACATCAAAATACACATCACATTCCATAATTATCTACTTGCATTGGTGTTAAACTGGGTCAGTTACTGTAGAAATATTAGGATTCGTATGCACCATTCACAGAAGTTAGTTTTTATTTCTAGGAAACAAATATGTATTTCAGGTGGATGAATATTTCTGAGAATAATCTTTTGAATATTTGATTATAAATCCACATACATGAATACGAATAAATTTAGGGAGTGTACATTGAGACCCATATATTTCATATTTTGAAAAACTTGGAGAGTGTACACACACACACACACACACACACACACACACACACACAGACATTAAAAAGTAGCAATATATATGGAAATCGAAATTCATCATGAAATGTATATCATCCACTGATCCAAAAATATTCATTATACTGAACATTATTTTATTTATCATGTTGTTCATCTATGAAGCTCACCCATAGGTTGAATTTTCAGTTCCAACTGTGTTTAGGTGGAGTGATCTCTTCTCCCAATTTGTATCTGCAAAGTCAGCCACCTCACAAGAATGTACATGTGATAACAGGTATGATTCAATATGTGCATATGAAATAACATGTGCTGAATTGGCTACAGAGAAAAGCAGAGAGGAATTCATCTATTTGTTAACTTTAAAAACACATGGAGAACTATTTCAACAAAATATTGACTAGATTTATAAGTCCTACCCTGTATAATGCAAAAGGCAAGTCCAGCAATACACTATGTCTCGTCTAAACTGCTTGTATTTCTATTTGGTTTGGGTTATTTTTCTCCATCATATTAGAATTAGTAGTCAGAGTCTAGTAGGGTATGCGTTAGTGTCAGGCATTCAGCATTTTGAATTGAAAATAGGAAAATGAATCCAATGTGTATGTAAATATGTGCTTCACAAAAATCTTCCCACTCTAATCCAGAACAATGCCTTCACTTTACCTTCACTCCAAGTATAATACAATTAGAGTGGACGAGTTAGAAAATCTGTGAATACATATCTGGAATGTAATATGCTCAAGAGTTCACAACCTTGAAGGTGGTAGAGGAGTTTCCAAAAGTAAGGGACAGGTAAATACTCCACAAAAATGGAGCTCTTCTGGACTAAAGACTTCTGGTGAAACTGCCTCTGAGTTTGGGCACTTGAAATATTTGTTGTTGTCAGGAGTTTTAGCTTTTTTTGTAGAGAGACCATCAAAGCTAGGTATGTATCTAAGTGACCTGGAGGACATGGTTTCTTATTTTCTAATGAACATGAGGCAGCAGTGCTGAATTCTCTCTTTGTAGGTAAACTGTGGCCACTGCGGGCAAACTCTTTCCGTGTGGACTGTAAAGCCATCTGGCCATCCTCCACTTGTCGATGTGTTTCTTGCTGCTGCAATGTGAGTTTGGTATTTGCTTCACAAAATACAAGGAGTTAAACTGGGACACAGTGCTAAAGGGAGTTCTGTCACGTGTGGTGTGTCAGGTTCTGCAGGATAATGAACCAACCAGGCTTCAATCCCACATAGCTTGCATCCTTAACCATAGCAATCTGATTCTGAACATTGCCCTGAAAACTCTCCACATAACAAGATGCCTTTACATAGAAGGGTCTGCTGGGTGCACCATGTCAGTCACAAGCCATTTGGAAGCCAATGGCAGATCCACATTGCCCCACCACAGATATTTTATCACACAACTGCACACGACTTTTCTAGGCCCATTTCACATCAGGCTCCAACTTACTGGCATCTCTGTTCTACACCATTTTCATGGTCATGGGAATTTCAAAAATTTCATGGTATTTATCTAGCCATTTTACAAGAATGATGTTGGAGGCACTGTGTGTTTAACTTCATTCAGGAACAATTAAATGGTGAGGAAGCTCATTTCAATGAAAGCTCTGGAGAAATCTCACTGGCAAGGCTTCCAAAGAGTTGCCAAAATTTCACAGGAAGCCAGACCTATTGCTGTCTACAATGTGAGGTACATGTGTGTTTTGACTCTCAACTATGGCTGCCATGTCTTTCAGAATAAAACCATGTGATATCCTGGATTAGATTCCCAGTGCTCTGTGGAAAGCAAACCTGGGCCTAGATCTCGGTTTCCAAGGGCGACTCTCATGCGTGACCAACTAAAATCCCAACATATTTCATGATAACACTTCTCTAAGTCAGCTCTAGAACTCAGTCTCTAAGGGGAATCACACCAGAGTTCAGCCCAGGTATACCCAGTCATATCTTCCAACTACCACACAAATGACCACAATTAAAACCAAAACACTCCCACATGGTCCTCATTTTCTTCCATATATACACTCTCATACTACGCTCTGTCTGGAGGTTTCCATGAGTGGCGAAGTCCAAGACAGTGTCCAAAATAAGCTTTCTTGCCCTTCATTGCCTAAAGTCATGGTGGCCTGGACACCCTTCCTGTGAACCAGGTGTGATCAAATAGGCCTGCCCTTAATACACCTCTGCTTCTCCAATTTGAGGCCTACTGACTGTCAGGTATAGATATTTTTATGTGAATTGGAGTCATGAGAAAACCCAAGAACCTATGTGCTAGACTCTCCAGGGCTTTGAAGAACTCATTTGACACAAAGGATGCGTATTCTCACTTGATGGAGTTCAGTAGACTTACAAAGGAAGGCAAGAGACTTCATCCACAGGGACTGCTCTTTTGGCCATTTTGGGTATGGATTCACACACGGAATGATCCATCAGGTGATGAGAATCTAAGCCACAACCTCACACAGGTCCAAGAGGCTGATTCAGACACATTATCAGGATCAATCACTTGATTTTTTCCTCTGTCTAACTAGCTAGAGAGACCTTCTCTTTTAATTGAATTTTTATCTCTGTCTGACTAGCTCGAGAGTCCTTCTCTTTTACTTGAATATTTCTACTATAACTATAATACAACCCAAGAAGATAAAATTATTACTCCATATACAATGAATCAAATTGATGATTTAGATAATTAGTTAAATACTTGGGCAATAATCATGTGCAAATCTAATGTTTCATTTGATAACCACTTACCATCTAATCCTTTATTGTCTTTTTGGTCATCACATCATGTAATTTTTCCAAAAATGACAAGAAAAACACCTATTATAAATGATACAAATATATTCACTGATGGGTCAAATAATGGTACAGCAGTAATATTTACACCTGATCAAACTTTTACATTTTTAGTACCCAAACAATTAGCTCAAAATGTAGAGATTAATGCAGTATTACAAGCTTTTGTGATGCTTAAAGCATCTGTAATTAATTTATTTTCCGATAATCAGTATATAGTTAGTGCTATAGTATCACTTGAAGATGGTAGAAGGATTTCCCCTTCCTCTACTCTTTTCTCTTTGCTTTCGACTATACAAAGTCTAATCTGGGACAGGAAAGATCCGTTTTTTATAGGATATTTCAGGACACATACAGGATTGCCTGGAGCCCTTAGTTTGGGCAATTATTTAGCAGATAAAACAACACATGACATTCATACATATTTTCTATACACTAGAAGAAGCTACAAATTTTCATAAAAAGTTCCATGTCAATGCTAATACTTTACAAAAGCGTTTCAAAGTAACTAAGGAACAAGCTAGACAAATAATAAAACAATGTCAAAATTGTGTGACCTTTTTACCACAAGTTAATCTTGGAGTCAATCCTAGAGGATTGATACCTAACCATATTTGGCAGATGAACGTCACAAACTTGCCAGAATTTGGAAAATTAAAATATTTGCATGTTACAGTTGATACTTCTTCTGGATTTTTGATGGGCTCCCTTCTTGCTGGAGAAAAAAACTAAAGATGTTATAGCTCATTGCTTACAAAATTTTGCCACTGTGGGCGTTCCAAAAGAGTTAAAAACAGATAATGCCCCTGCTTATACTTCTACTTCTTTTAAACAATTTTGCTCATCATTTGGCATTACTCATATAACAGGAATCCCATACAATCCACAGGGAGAAGGCATAGTTGAAAGAGCACATGAAAATATTAAAACGTACATATTAAAGCAAAAAGAACAAATTGGGAAGGGGTATATATTCCCCAAAGGTAAACTTAAAATAACCCTTTTACTCTAAATTTTTAAATTTGGGTTCATCAGGTCTTAGTGCTGCAGAAAGGCATATATGTCCAAAAAATGTACATAAGCCCAAGGTACTTTGGAAGGATATTCTAACAGGAAAATGGAAAGGTCCTGACCAAGTAATTGTCTGGAGTCCGGCGTCTGTTTTTGTGTTTCCACAGGGAGAACAGTAGCCAATTTGGATTCCAGAGATATTAACTAAAGAGATTTCTGCAGACCAAAAATAAGATGATTTGGCTCAAATCAATAAGAGCTGATATGCAGAACTCCAGTTTGGCTGTTCTTATATCTGTGACAGAACCAGAATGTTTTTTTCAAATCTATTTTATTATTCCCCTTTCTCATATCATGAAGTTTTATTTTGTTTTTTTTAGCTCATACAGAACTAGGTTAATGTTTTGCTGATCAGTTCTATTTTTGGACAATAGAGTTTTTAGACATTGCAATGGAGATTTCACCTGTAAAAAGTCATAAGGCCTTTAATATTATGCATGTGTTGTATGTATTATATTATGTGTGCACTTGTGTTTTGTGTTATATGTTTGATTTCACATCTTTTCTGTGTTGACTATATTATTTTCAAGTTGATATACTCTGTCTTCATTATCTGATGTTCTGACTTCTACTTGATCTAGTCTGTTTGTAATATTCTCATTAGTGCTTTTAATCTGATTTACGGTTTCTTGCATTTCTATGATTACAACTTGATTATTTTTTAACACCTCTATCTCCTGATAAAGCTCATTCTTTGCGGATTTAATTTGTGTGGTTAGTTCCTCTTCAAAATATACTTTCAATGCTTGGATTTGCTGTCTCATGTCTTCTCTAATATTCCGTTCCATCTGAATTAGGAATGCCTTGATTTCTTTCCCTGTCCATATTTCTGATTCTTCTAGGTCCTCCTGTATATTTAGATTGTCCTGCATTGTTTGTAACCCCTTTTTCCCTTGTTTTTTCATATTGTTCACGTTGCTTTCCAGCTCTGTTTGACTGCTTTGTAACTGCTTTCTCCTATACATTTGTTTTGGCTTTGTATATCTCTGTTGTCTCTCTTTTGTGGTGGAAGATTATGCCTAAAAATTTTGGGCTTTGTTGTACTTTAAAGCTGATTCATTCAATTCATATAAGGCTTCTAGGTTCTGTATTCATATAATGATTTGCTGTTTGTTCTTAGGACTATATGTTTAGGTTGGGTGCTCTGGTGGTACAATGGTTAGTATGTCTCGGCTACTTTAGAAGATTGCTCCACTGAAGGTGGATACTACCAGGCAATTGGATCAGGGTGTTGGTAGTAGCTAGGTATTTAGGAGTCTTATAGACAGCCTCGAGACATTCACCTATTTGCATTTAGACAATTACACACAATGGAAGATGTAATGCTTGGAATGAGAGTTGGGGGGTAGGAGAATGAAGGTGCTCTTTAAAAGAAAAAAAGGATAGAGGGAGAGATAGATTAGAGGGGGATGAAAAGAACAATAAAACTTGAAATGGGATAGAAAGAGAGAAGGAAAAGGGGGGAAAGGAACAGGGAGAGAAGAAGGAGAGAAAAAATATCAACAACAGCAACAACAACAAAAAAAAAAATTAAAGTCTTAGAGATCCACCTTCTTCTCTTCCAGTAGGCGGAGCTGTGCCTTCCAAGCGGAGTGTCTGCTCTCTACCTGCCGAGAGTTATCCCTGTAGGGCATCTTCTGGGGGTCTCTCAGACTTGTCAGTCCAGAGCCATTTCAGTTCTCCAGCTCTTAACCCCCTTCCTCCTGTCAGCCTGCCAGCCAGGTCCTGTTCCCCAGAAGTGATTCTCCAGAGATCTAGTTACACTTGCAGCCCCACCGAGTGCCCCTTTTAAGCCTCAGTGCTGTGGTAAACTGGCGGATAAGACCTTAGGGGTCACCACTGGTGATATGGGGGCCTTGGGTTCTGGGCTCCCCTCTGCTTCCCTACGGACACGACCCCTGAGAAGTCAATGAAGTTTCCTGGCTGCTTATATCAGTATGGGGAGTCACACACCTGCTAAAGTGGATTTTGAAGGGAAGGAATTTCGCCGGCCGAACTCCGATGATGTCACCTCTCTGCTATGGTGGGCCCCAGGCTTCTTGCCGGATTGACCGAGGGGAGGGGTTGGACTGGTCCGGCCCGGTTCACCTCAGCTCCTGGCGCGTGGAGGCTTGGCTAAAGACTTCTTCCTGCCAAGCTGTGTCTCGGCGTCTAGCAGGACCCAGTCACTTTGGCTGCGGGCCGGTGGACGGATCTGCAGCTGTGCCCGCGGAGCGCAGACTGTGGCTGGTGAATCTCGAACTCCGCGTCTAGTGGCAGGGTCCCACTCGTCCGGGTCACACAGACGCTTCAAAAAAATTCTTGTAGCTCCCGGGCAGTCTTCCTTCAGTGGAATTTTGCTAGGAGAATCTCCGTTGGTAGAATCCAAGAGTTATCCTTGCGACTTTATGACCCCATCACTGGCATTAAAAGCGCAACCTCTCTGCCCGCCGCCATGTTGGATCCACCTTTTCTTTTCATTATATTTAATAATTCTCTTCTAGACAATGTAAATTGTTAAGAAAATTGTTTTCTTTTAGTGCCTTTTGGAATGTTACATAATTCTTTCTTTAGGCATTGTTGCCAGAATTTCTATGTTCATCCCAGTGCATGTGAAGTCAAAGATAAAACCAATCTACAGCTTCGGCAATAGCCATCACTGAACTGCTTGCAGAACTTGCCTGGACTATGTATCACTTGTATGCATTGTGAACTCACCTGCCTGCATTGTGAACTATCTGTTGGTGCAGTGACGTGTGGTAGTGTTGGGGTATTTCTCTGATGATGTCATCGGTGGTACAATTTTTTCAAAGAGAGCCATCAATTGCCTTGGTGTATCTTCCTCCCTTCTGCTTGTCATGGTTGTTCAGCTAAAATTAGGGGGCCAACAGAGATGAGGCAAAGAGCCTCACCCGCCCGCTGGTACAAAGACCTCTCCACAGGTGTGGATGTATACTGGACCTGTAGTCAGTGACGGGTAAGATCCAATTACAATGGTACCAATCTAAGACAGGAGGCTGACACCTTGAGGTCAGCTCATTCGATAATGGGTAAGGACCATATGTACTATTGGACAACCTAAGGCAGGCACGGTCCCTAAGCCACATGCTTGTTGTTTAAACAGAGAGGGTTAGATGTTGAGAGCCACAGCCCAAGGGGCCAAAGCAAACTTTTAGACTGCCAGCTGATGGTTGGCTCACAGCGGCCCCAGCAACATCTAGCTGATTGGCTCCTCTGCGGTGATGCCCATTGGGCTGTTTCCCCACCCTTTCAAATTATGGAGCTGCTTTTTGGGGGACTTTTTTGGCTCTGCTCAAACAACCCAGCCAATCGACCTCAAGAGCAGGAGGAGAGGGGAGGTTGAGAGCTTGTGGGAAGCCGGTGGTGGCAGTTGTGCTCTGAGTGTTTTTCCCGAGGAGCTATTTTTTGGCGTGTGTGGTTCTAAAAATAAAGTTAGCTTTTGACAAGTGGCTCCTGAATTGTGCCCAGCCAGACTGTGTCAATCCTAAATTGATGGAGCAAAATAACCAAAATAGAATAGAAATACAAGCAGTTCAGAGGAGGCATGGTGTATAGCTGGACTTACCTTTTGTATGATAAAGGGTAGGTGTTATAAATCAAGTCAATATTAAATTGAAGTAGTTCTCCATGTGTTTTAAAGATAACAAATCCGTGAATTCCTGTCGCCCTTTATCTGTATCCTATTCAGCACATGTATTTTTGTATGCACATATAGAATCCTACCTGGTATCACATGTACACTTTTGTGAGGTGGCTGACTTGGCAGATACAAATTGTCAAAAGAGATCACTCCTCCTGAACGTTGTTGGAACTGAAAGTTAAAAATACGGGTGAGCTTCCTAGTTGAACAAGATAATACATAAATCCATGTTCAGTAAAATGAATATTTTTGGATCTGTGAAAGATATATATTTCATAATAAATTTCGATTGGCATATATATCGCTACCTTTTAATGTCTGTGCATGTGTGTGTGTGTGTGTGTGTATATATATATATATATATATATATATATATATATATATATACACACTCTCCAGATTTTTCAGAATATAAAATATATGTGTCTTATTATACAATCCCTAAATGCATTCATATTCATGTATGTGGATTTATAATCAAATGTTCACAAAATTATTCTCAGAAATATTCATCCACCTCAAATACATATTGTTTCCTAGTACTGAAATCTAAATTCAGTGAATGGTGCATAGAATTCCTAATTTTTCTACAGTATCTGACCCACTTTAACATCAATGCAAGTAGATTACTATGGTACATGATGTGTATTATGACATTCATTTTTATTCAACAATGTTACATGACTATTTCTTCAGTTTATGCACATCATAGGATATATATTTCATTCACAAGTTTTCAAATTTATAGGCATTTGTTTCACTTTCTATCACTTCCTGCTTCAGTACACATGTATTCCTCCATGTTTTTTGACTGGTCTTTTCCTGAGACTACTTTTCATTTTAGATTTCAATAATCGCTTTTGAAGCAAACCTCACACACTCTTCATGACAAACCATAACCTAAATATTACCATTAGATCTATCAATGGTTGTAATGAATGTATGTATATCAATATAAGATTTCCTGTATATTTTCAGATATCAATTCAATCCATAATTTAAAGTTGGAACCATTTATATTATTTATTCACAGTATGGTCAATTCATTCATTTTATCTATATTTGTAGACACAGGGTAGATCTATTTGTACACCCAATACTAATTTATACATCTTCAAAATATTGACCACAGAATTGGTGGAAGAAATACTCATGTCACCTGATCTACATATACACTTTATCACAGTAATATTCTGGACACAAAATGCAAAGTTCACACTTATGATTGTACCAAAACCTAAATGGAAAGTGAGCATGGATTACTAAAAACATCCAAGTCCAGATTGCCTAATGCTCTCAAATGTTAATCCTATTGGTGCTAAATATTTGTTTTTTTCTAAGATTGTATATTCAACATCTACCATGTTGAAAATGTCTAATCCTATCAATCAATTTATACTTTGCCTGATTTCTTCATGTCTCTATTGATATCTGCTTCCCTATATATTTTCCCCAGTTAATCATTGTGACTGACTCATCACATGTTCTGACATTTACATTCATTCTCTACGAGAAACCCTATTGCTAAAGAACTTTTGGACCAAATCCTATACTCACTCTTCTTCCTAAACTTACTGACTATCTTTCCAATCCTACCGACTACCCTTTTTAAGTGGATGTTTTCTTCTACATTCAATCATGCAATTTACAAGGTCCTATGCCATTGTTTATCGATTTTTCTGAGACATCTGTGCAGAAGGTATTTCAAAGCTAAGTATCCCAATCAAGGACCCAATGCTCTTCTGGGCTTCAAATCTTACCTAGACTTCTGTATTCATACTTATATTTCACCTGTATATTCTTGTAAATATCACAGGTTCCCAATGCCATTATTCATCATGCAGAATGATTCCTAACCCAAATCGAACCTGTTATTACCCTAACCATACACTGTTCCCTCAATCTAACTTTACAGAAAAGCAGGGACAGAGTTGGTCTTACAATCAGGAGTGTAGGGGATCTTCCACCTGCTGAGAACCTCAAAGGTCAATACAGAAATGATCCATGGAGAAGATGTAGGCAGCAATGAAGGACCTGAGGGAGGAAAAGTCAACTTCCATCGCAAACAACCTGGTCAGGGTGAAGGGATGTGTCTGAATCAGCCTCTTTCATCTTAATGTAGAGAAGATGGACCAAACCAAGCCTGTGTGGAGAGCTGTGCCCAGGTGCCTATGGTTGATATACCATTCTAACTTGTGAAAATGTCACAGCAAGTAGGTGCACCCTCCATCTCATGGGACCCTTGGAAGCAACTGTTAGGACAAAGTGGTTGCCAAGGCAGTGACTTCATTCACTTCCTGAAGGAAGTTACCTCACATAACTTCCTTGGTGATGGAACTCTCTAAACTTGGGATTCAGGAAGCCAGGCAACCACAGCCAGTTCCAGTCCCAGTTCCAGTTGTCTCACTTGTTTGGGTAAACCAAGGACAGAGTCAGTCTTTCTTGGTACCTAGTTATGTGAGGATGGCCAAATGCTAGGAAAGCTAAGAAGAGGGGCCTTTCCTGAGAAAGAAGGTAGTGGCTCACCAGTGACTTTTGACAACTTCACAGAGTTGGCCAAGGAGACGAGAACTGAGACAGCACAGTGCATTTCGTGGAAATATAGTATGTCCCACCCATCATAGGACACTCCGGATAGTCACAGACCTACTTTGTGAAAGGTGGTGTCTTTTTGAGTGTGGGTGTGAGTTTGTGGTTTTGTCTCATGTTCTGAAAATATGTAGGAAAGGCGATTTGTTTGGTTTGGAGAGGACTGTATCTAGTATGTCCTCTGACAAGGTGAGTGTTTCTATTACTGTGTATCCCACTCTCTCCGTGGTCTTAGTATTAGAAAAAGAATGCATCATGGATGTGTTCTGTCTAGTAGAAAGCTTCCCAGCATTCATACTGCCAATTTATGAATGGACTGCGACTAGCCTTATCAATGGGCAAAACCTACTATCTTTCTAAGTTCCTGTTTTCTTCCTGAATTCCGGACACTCTCCAGAATAGGCTCAAAGTTTTGTGTCCAAGCTATGTAGCACCTCCAAGCTCTGTCACATGGCAATGTACTGGATAGCTGAAGGGAAGTGGAGCATGTCAGAAAACTCAGATATCAGGAAACTCAGATACCAGGAAAGTCTCAGTGGAGAAACCCTGCTTTGGGACATTTGCTTACCTATTTTTCTGTTGCCCTGAATGTAAGGAATTCTTTGGCTCAGGCCACCCCTTTGTGAAGCCTGAAGAAAACTGTATTCAAATGGAAATGAGTGGGCATCACCTGTGGCTCTTCGCTTAATTGCTTTGGAAATGGATGTGTCTGAATCAGCCTCTTGGCGCTCGGTGAAGCTGGGGCTTAGATTGTCAGCACCTGATGGATCTAAAGAAATATCCCTTGTGTGCATCCATAACCAAAATTCGAAAAGATCAGTCATTGTGGATGAAGTCTCTCACCTTCCTCTGTTAGGTTCCTGACCTCCATCAAGTGTGATTATTGACCCTTGAGTAAAATGAGTTTTTGAAAGATCTGCAGATGTGCTAGTGTTGTCTCATGACTACAAACCACATAAGAATCTATACCTGACAGTCAGTAGGCCTCAAATAGTAGAAGCAGAGCAGTATTAATGGCAGGCCTATTTGATCACTCCTGGTTGACAGGAAGAGTGTGCAGGCCACACTTACTTTAGGCAAATGAGGGGAAAGGAAGCTTATATTGGACACTGTCTTGAGCTGCGCCACTTATGGAAACCTCTAGCCAGAAGTTATGATGAATATCTATATGGAAGAAAATGAGGGCCATGTGGGAGTGTTTTGGTTATAATTGTGGTCATTTTTGTGGCAGTTGGAAGAGATGACTGGGTCCACCAGGGCTTCACTCTTGGGTGATTCCCCTTATAGACTGACTTCTGGAACTGACCTCAGAGTAGTATTGCCATGAATTGAGTTGGGATTTTAGGAGGCCACGCATGAGATTCACCCTTGGAATCTGAAATCTAGTCCCAGGTTGGTTTTCCACAGAGCACTGTGAATCTCAGCCAGGATATCACATGATTTTATTATGAAAAACATGGAAGCCATAGTTGAGAGTCAAAACACACATGGACCTCACATTGTACAGTTCAATGGGCCTGGCTTCATGTGACCTTTTGGCCACTCTTTGGGAAGCCTTTCCTGTGAGTGTTGTCCAGAGATTTCATTGAAATGAACTTCCTCACCATTTAGTGGTTCCTGAATGAATTGAAACCCACAGTGCCTCCAACTTCATCCTTGAAAAATGGCTAGATGAATACCATCAAATTTTTGAAATTCCCATGACCAGGTGGCACTGGAGAAACTTTGGATGTCCTGTTGCTGATCATGAGTATACAATACAGTGCCTTGATTGACTGGGTTTCATGAAAATGTTGAAGAACAGTGATGCCAGTAAGTTGGAGCCTCCTGAGTAGTGGGCCTAGAGTAGTGGTGTGCAGGTGTGTGATAAAACATCTGTGGTGGAGTCATGTGGACCTTCCATTGGCTTCCAAATAGCCTGTGACTGATATAGTGTAGCCAGCAGACCCTTATATGTAAATGCATCCTGTTATATGGAGAGTTTTCAGGGCAATGTTCAGAATCAGGTTGCTATGGTCAAGGGGCCAAGCTATGTGGGATAAAGGCCTGGTTGGTGCATTCTCTTGCAGACCCTGACACACCACACGTGACAGAACTCCCTCTAGCACTTTGTCCCAGTTGAAATCTTTGTATTTCACGAAGCAAATACCAAACTCCCAGTACAGCAGCAAGAAACACCACGAAAATTGGAGGATGATCAAATGGTTTCACAGTCCTCACAGGGAGACACATAGCTCCCAGTGGCCACAGTTTACCTACAAAGAGAGAATTCAGCACTGCTGTCTCATGTTCATTGGAAAATAAGAAACAAGATCTTTCAGGTCACATAGATGCAGATCCAGCTTTAATTGTCTCACCACAAATGAAGATTAAGCTCCTGACAACAACATATATTTCAAGTGCCCAACCTCAGAGGCAGTTTCTCAAGAAGTCTTTAGGCCAGCAAAGCTCCATTTTTGTGGAGGGTTTACCCTGTCCATTACTTTTGTAAACTCCTCTACCACCTCCAAGTTTGTGAACAACTGAGCATATTGCATTCCATATATATATGCACAGATTTTCGAACTCTTCTCCTGTAATTGTGTCTTACTTGGGGCAAAGGTAATGTCAAGGCATTGTTCTGGATAAGAGTGGGAAGATTTTTCAAAGCACATAATTACATACACATTGGATACCTTTTCCAATTTTCCATTGGAAATACTGAATCCCTGACACTAACCCTTAGTCTACTAGACTCTGACTACTTATCCTAATATGATGGAGAATAATAATCCAAACAGAATAGAAATACAAGCAGTTCAGAGGAGGCATGGTGTATAGTTGAATTTGCCTTTTGCATTATGTAGTGTAGGAGTTATAAATCTAGTCAACTTTTGTAGAAATTGTTCTCCATGTGTTTTTAAAGTTAACAAATATGTGAATTCCTGTCTCCCTTTCTCTGTAGCCTATTTGCACATGTATTTTTATATGCACATATAGAATCCTACAAGGTACAACACGTACATTCTTGTGAGGTGGTTGACTTGGCAGATACACATTGTGAGAAGAGATCACTTCTCCTAAATGCTGTTGGAAGTTAAAATTCGAACTCTGTGTGAGCTTCCTAGTTTAACAACATTATACATAAATCCATGTTCAGTAAAATGAATATTTTTGAATCTGTGGATGATATATATTTCATGGTGAATTTCAATTGGCATATATATTGCTACTTTTTAATGTCTGTGTGCATGTGTGTGTGTATGTGTGTGTGTGTGTGTGTGTGTGTGTGTGTGTGTGTGTATATATATATATATATATATATATATATATATATATATATATATATATACAAACTTTCCAGATTTTTCAAAATATGAAATACATGTGTCTTTTTATACATTTCCTAAATTCATTCATATTCATATATGTGAATTTATAATCAACTTTTCACAAGATTATCATCAGAAATATTCATCCACCTGAAATATGTATTTGTTTCCTAGTACTGAAAACTATCTTCAGTGAATGGTGCCTACAAATCCTAAAATTAATACAGTAACTGACCCAGGTTAACATCAATGCAAATTGATTCCTATGGGACATGATGTGTATTTTGACGTTCATTTTTATTCAAAACTGGTACATTACTATTTCTTCAGTTTATGCACATAATAGGATATATATTTCATCCACAAGTTCGCTAATTTAAAGGCATTTGTTTCACTTTCAATCACTTCCTGCTTCAGAACACATGTATTTTTTCATGGTTCTTGACTGGTCTTTTCATGAGACTTCTTTCGAAACATATTATTTTTGATTTCCATAATCACTTTTGAAGAAAAACTCACACACCTTTCATGATAAACTATAACCTTAATTTTACTATTAGATGTATAACTAGTTGGAATGAATGTATGTATATCAATATAAGATTTCTTATATATTTTAAGATATGAATCCAATGCATTATTTAAAGTGGACCAGTTATATTATTTATTAACAGTATGGTCTATTCATGCATTAGCTCTATATTCATAGACACAAGGTACACCTCTTTGTACCCCCAATACTAACTTATTAATCTTCAAAATATTGCTCCCAGAAATGATGGAAAAATTACTCATGTCACCTGATCTACATATACATTTTATCACAGTAATATTCTGCAGACAAAATGCAAGGTTCACACTTATTATTGTATCAAAGCCTAAATTAAAAATGAACATGGATTACTAAACACAGCCATGTCCAGGTTGCCTAATGCTCTCAAATATCAATCCAATTAGTGACTACATATTGGTTTCTTCCTAAGATCATATATTCAAATTCAACCCTGTTGAAAATGTCTAATCCTATCACCCACTTTATATTTTGCTTTATTTCGTAATATCTCTATTGATATCTGTTTTCCTACATATTTTCTCCGGTTCACTATTGTGACTGACTCTTCACGTGGGCTAACATTTACATTCACACTCTAAACAAAACCCTATTGATAAAGAATATTTTTTTTCCAAAACCTATACTCATTCTTCTTCCTACACCTAACAACTATCTTCCTAATCCTACCGACTATCCCTTTTTGACTGAATGTTCTTTTCTACACCCAATCATCAAAGTAAACACTGGGCGAGCTTCGGAGGAAGAGACCACCAAAAGACTATCTCATGCAACAGCAAAGGGTTTATAGGGGGTCAGCATGCAGGGGATCGGAGCTCACTTGAATAGAGCAGAGAGCCCTGAGAAGAGCTTAAGCAGAGCTTATATACTTTCTTTGGGGAGGGCAGGGAGTGAAGTTTATTGATGGGTGAGGGAGAGTGGGCGGTTTGCATTCAACCGGGTGAGGGAGTACATTCTGCAGTTTGGCATTTGGGGACAGGACATTCTGGGAACAAGATTAGCAAACAGTTCTCAAGATTTGAACTGTGTTTTGTTAAGCATACAGAAAAAAAAGTGACAAGTACCTATTTTATTAATCTTTCATTCCCCACTTCTTCTTCTAGCTACTTTTAATCATAAAAGTGATCATTGTGGGGTGTCACATTCTATGTCTGCTAGTGGGGTATTACCATGAGTTTAACTTGTCCAAATTTGAGCTTAGAGAAAAGAAATTACACGGTTGAGCAAACAGGGTTTTATAGTTAGCAATAATATGGAGATTATTATCGGACAGCCCAGGGTTGATAAAAAAGTAGTCAAACAGGGGGACTATGTGAACCAAGACTCAAACCACTTTTTTTGGTCCTCTCACTCTCTCATTGACACTCTTCAAGGTGTCTTTTTAATATAATCATATTTTTTTTTACAACTCCATTATGCTCGGAATAAACACAACATTCTTCCCAGGAAGTGACAAATACCTATTTTATTAACCTTTCACTTCCGACTATCCCTTTTTGACTGGATGTTCTCTTCGACATTCAATCATCCAAGGTACAAGGTCCTATGCCATTGTATATTGATTAATCTGACCAATCTGTGCAGAACCTAATTCAAATCTAAGTATTCAAATCAAGGGCAAAATGCTCTTTTGGGCTTCAAATCTTACCTAGATTTCTGTTTTCATACATATATTTCACCTATATATTCTCATACATATCGCAGGTTCCCAATACCATTATTCATCCAGCAGAATTATTCCTAACCCAAATCACACATGTTATTAACCCTAACCATACACTGTTCCCTCAATCTAACATTACAGAACAGCAGGGACAGAGTTGGTCTTACAATACAGGAATGTAGGGGATCTTCCACCTGCTGAAAACCTCAAAGGTCCATGCAGAAATGATCCCTGGAGAACATGTAGGCAACTATGAAGAACGTGAGAGAGCAAAAGTCATCTTCCATGGAAAACAACCTGGTAAGGATGAAGGGTTGTGTCTCATTCACCCTCTCTCCTTAATGTAGAAAAGATGGACCAACAGAGGCCTTTGTGGAGAGCTGTTCCCGGGTTCCTATGGTTGAGATACCAATCTAACTTGTGAAAGTGTCAGAGGAAGTATGGAAGCAACTGTTCGGAAAAAGTGGTTGCTAAGGCAGTGACGTCATTCAGTTTCTGAAGGAAGTGACCTCACCTCACTTCCTTGGTGATGGAACTCTCTGAACTTGGGATCCAGGAAGCCTGGCATCCAGAACCAGTCCCAGTCCCAGTACAGTGGGATCACTTGTTTGGATTTACCAAGGACAGAGTAAGTCTTTTTTGGTACCTACTGATATGAGGATGGCCAAATGCCAGGAAATTTTGAAGACTGGCCTTTCCAGAGAAAGCAAGAAGTGGCTCACCGCGGGCCCCTGATATTTCACAGAGTTGGCCATGGAGACCAGATCTGAGACAGGACAGGCCATTTCTGGGGAACATAGTATGGCCCACCAGTCAGAGGACACTCTGGATAGTCACAGACTTACTTTGGGGAAGGAGGTGCCTTTTTCAGTGTGGGTGTGAGTTTGTGGTTTTGTCTTATGTTCTGAGAATAGGTAGGAAAGGCGGCTTGCTTGGTTTGGAGTGGAATGTTTCTAGAAAGTCTTTTGACAAGGCGAGTGTTTCTATGTCTGTGTATCCCACTGTGTCCGTGGTTGTAGACATTAGAAAAGAGAATGCATCAATGGATGTGTCCTGTCTAGTAGAAAGCTTCCCAGCATTCATCCTACCCATTTTAGGAATGGACTGCAGGTTGCCTTATCGATGGACAACATGTACTGTCTTCCTAAGTTCCTGTTTTCTTCCTGAATTCTGGCCACTCTCCACAATAGGCTCATGGTTTTGTGTCCAAAATATGTACCACCTCCAAACTCTGTGACGTGGCCATGTAATCCATAGCTGAAGGGAATGGCAAGCATCTCAGAAAACTCAGATATCAGTGTGACCAGGAAAGTCTCAGTAGAGAAACCCTGCTTTGGGCCTTTTGCTTACCTATTGTTCTGTTGCCCTGAATGTCAGGAAGGTCTTTGCCTCAGGCCACCCTTTGTGAAGCCTGAAGAAAACAGTTTTAAAATGGAAAGGAATGGGCATCACCAGTGGCTCTTTGCTTAATTACTTTGGAAAGGGATGTGTCTGAATCAGCCTCTTGGCCCTGTGTGAGGCTGTGGCTTAGATTATCAGCATCGGATGGATCTAAAGAAAGATCCCATGTGTGCATCCAAAACCAAAATGGCAAAAAATCAGTCATTGTGGGTGAAGTCTCTTGCCTTCCTGTGTTTGGTTCTTGACCTCCATCAAGGGAGTATTGGAATTTTTGTGTCAAATGAGTTCTTCCAATCCCTGCAAAGGTGCTTGGGTTTAATAATGACTCCAAATCACATACTATACCTGATAGTCAGTAGGCCTCAAATTGGAGAAGTAGAGCAGTATTAATGGCAGAACTATGTGATCAATCCTGGTTCACAGGAAGGGTGTCCAGGCCACCCTGAATTTAGGTAAATGAGGAGAAGGGAGCTTATTATGGACACTCTATTGGGCTGTGCCATTTAAGGAAACCTCCAGCCAGAGATTATGATGAGTGACTATATGGAAGTAGATGAGGGCCATGTGGGATTGTTTTGATTTTAATTGTGGTAACTTGTGTGGCTTTTGGAAGAGATGACTGTGTTCACCTGGGCTTTAACACTGGCGTGATTCTCCTAGAAGACTGAGTTCTGTAACTGACTTCAGAGTAGTAATTGCTTTGGAAATGGATATGTTTTAATCAGCCTCTTGGCCCTGTTTGAGGCTGTGGCTTAGATTATCAGCACCAGATGGATCTAAAGAAAGATCCCATGTGTGCATCCAAAACCAAAATGGCCAAAAGAGCAGTAATTGTCGATGAACTCTTTCGCCTTCCTCTGTAAGGTTCTGAAAGAATAAAAGAAATTGAAATTGAAATGTAAAGAACCAGGTTTTGTAAAGTTTCCAAGCTGCACTCAGCACCTGAAATTTCTGTGGCAGTTAAGACAATTCCCGGATTTGCACATTAGATGTGTGTTGAAATCTTCCCTGAGGACCTAGTTACTTAACAGCCCCTTCCCAGAAACCATGCAGCTCACCACGTATACATCACAGTGCATCCACCAATCAATTTAAATGTATACCCCTTCTTACGGCTGACCAATCACCCCGTGCCCAACCTGTTCCCGCCAATGAATGTGCTAATCATGTTTTAGAGTTGTTATTTGATTTTCCCGCGGTATATGATGATTTGCTAAAGGAGGCTATGATGTATGTAAAGTCCCTGCCCTCTCTAAAGAATGTATATAAACTCCGCTCAAGTGGTTCTCGGGGCTCTTTGTTCTTTGTTCCTCTGAAGTGAGCCCTGAGCTCCAGCACGCTATACCCCCAATAAACCCTTTGGTGTTGCATGAGAAAGCCTGTTGGTGGTCTTTTCCTCCGATGTTCGCCCCACCTTTTCATCTGGAGGCCCCAGGTGAGATATCCGGAGCAGCAGATGAAAGACCCCAAGGGACTCCTCTCGGGGTAAGAAAGGCGCCTCTTTCTGGTTTCGGGTTTCAGGTTAGGGCTTGGCAAAGTGGCTGTCGGTGAAGAGCATTAGCTCTCTCTGACAGTGGGTGGCAGACGTGTCACAGAGCTACTGGCCACGTCCCTGGGGGACACTCCAGAGGACGAGGGAAATCAAGGAATATTAGTTTCCTCAACTCGGTTATATTTTGCTTCAGGATTCGGTTTGCCAGCCCATCAGGTTTTGTTGGCTACACAGTTTTGTTCATTGTCCCGAACTCATGTTGAGTTTACTGTCTGTCTTTATTGTCTAACCCATCAGGTTTTGCCAGTTACTGAGTTCTAATATTTGTCTTGGACCCATGTTAAACGTTTACTGTTTGTCTTTGTTTGTTTTGCGTTTGTGTCGTCACTGTCTTTTTTTGAGTAACTCCCATTATGGGACAAAGCACTTTCACGCTTCTGTCCCTGACCCTTGATCTTTGGACTGATGTCCGCTCAAGGGCCCAGAATCATTATTTTTCAGTTAAATGTCAGACCTGGCAGACTCTCTGTGCTTCAGAATTGCCCATCCTCAAAGTCGGGTGGCCCCCAGAAGGATCCTTCTACTTCAATCTAATCCGAAAAGTCAGAGATATTGTCTTTCAGCCGGGACCACGTGGCCACCCAGATCAACAGCCATATACCCCTTCCCCAGGATCCTATCATTCAAACCTTCCTTTCCCTCCCCATCTTCCCCCCATTCTTCCTGAGTCACAAGACTGGACAATCCTCCCCCTCCTTATCCTCTGCCCTCGCTCCCCAACCCCCAACACATTCCAGATGATTCTCCCGCCACTGACTCAGCCTCTCCGCCACTAGAGGCAATTGGGCCAGACCCAAGCCCTCCAAGGGACTTCTCCGCAGCAGCAGCAGCCCCTCCTTTTCTGGTGGAAGCTGGGCCACCTAAAGAAACCCGCCAGCTACGGAAAATAGAAAACTCAGAAGCCACTGTGATGCTCCCTCTTCATCCTTATGGGCCCATGAACCGACCAAACTGGGATCCCAACACCTTTGAAGGTTGGTAGCATCTTTCCACTTATCACAGAGCTCTAATAGCGGGGCTCCGAGTGGCCGCCAGAGGGCCGACTAATTTGGCCATGGTAAGAGAGATAATCCAACGTCCGAATGAGTCTCCCTCTATGATTCTGGAGAGAATTATGGAAGCATATAGGAAATATACTTCTTTTGATCCTCAGGCAGAGGACGAAAAAACATCTGTTGCAATGGCCTTTATCCAGTTTTGATTCTGACTCCTTAATGTGTTCGACTACATGATTGGTTGCCTTAGGTGGCGTAATCAGGGTGCGGCCAACAGTCATCCACCCTGTGGCTCTTGCTGAGGTTGTCCGAGCATAGACAGCAAACTCAACATAGCCCCAACGTTTGGCCTTGGGGTCAGGTATATCTGAAGTATACGATCCATTGTTATCGGATGAAGAGCCTTTATGCCACTTTAGGTAACTAGAAGTCAACCCTTCAGAGTAGCCAAGTGAGTGGTAAGAACAGCTACCACGTTCATCATGGAACCTGCATGACCAATAGGGACACCCATTATATATCTCAGGCCACCAATGACAATAGTCTTTGGTTTGATTAAAAAGGAAGCAAATGAAAGGCCAGTTCCAGCTACCAGGGACGAAGGTCCTTGAAGGTGACAATTTTAGGGAAATAGAGGTGCAGTTGTGGATGAAGCAAGTAGTTGCATCCACTGCGCGGACCTTCTGCATGCCATGTTCTGAGTATCGTTCCCGAAGAGTGAATAAATACATGGTAGGTTAGGAGGGTAAAGACAAGTCCCAACAGAGCACAGAAAAAAAGCAGAGCACAAAAAACAAGCAGTTAGAGAAGACTAGGGTGTTGGGAGAGCTCATTGTGCCTTCTTTAAGAGGAATTGGGCTGCAGGGAACACCGTGTGAGCCGCAACTTAAATGGGTGAGATGGTGTGGAAAGCAGGATTAAAGGGGAGCTTCAGGAGGTGATTCTTGGAGTTCCTCTGGCATGGTCCTGTGGTCAGCAGGTGGGGCCTCCTGGTGATATGGCTTCAACCTAGAAATGGGAATCCAGGGAGTGAGACGGTTGTCTGGTAAGGAGAGTTTGGCGGCGGTGGGGGTACAGAGAATGAAAGGATAGGGGCTTTCCCATTTTGGTGCAAGAGTCCCTTTCTCCTCTGGGGTATTATAATAGACTAGACTCCCAGGTGTTAAGGGAGGAGTGTTTGGAGAGGAGACTGGGTCCGGAAGAAGCCAGTTCTGACATTTCCAGTGTTCAGAGCGGAGATGAAACAAGAGAGGCAAAGACAAATCTCGGGTGAGAGGTCCTTGTGAAGTGACCAACCCAGAGGGTATAAGAGGTCTTCCATACATTATCTCAAAGGGAGACAGTAAAGATGGTTTCTTAGGGAGAGCTCTGATTCGAAGCAAAGCAAAGGGAAGGATTTTGACCCAGTCTAAGTTTAATTCCATTGTCAATTTGGTAAGGACTTCCTTCAGAGTATGATTTACCCTTTCCACTTTCCCTGAAGCCTGGGGGTAATATGGACAGTGGAAATGCCACTTGAAGGAGAGGGCTTGAGAGACCTTTTGTGTGATCCTAGAAATAATCTCAGGGCCATTGTCATATTGTAGGGAAGTGGGCATACAAAACCTAGGGATGATGTCTGTCAGTTAGATTGAAGCTACAGTGGAAGCCTTTTTATTGGAAGTGGGAAATGCCTCAACCCAAACAGAGAAAGTGTCCACAAAGACAAGGAGGTATTTAGTGTGCCATACTGTGGGCATGTTGGTGAAGTCTACTTGCCAGTCAGCAACGGGAATGTGTCCCCGGGCTTGGTGGAAAGGGAAAGGTTTGGGCCTTAAAGGAGTATGAGGTTTGGTCCGCTGACAGATCTGACAATTAGAGGCTATATTCTCTATCATGGCTATGTCAGAAGGGTAGAGGGAGAAGAAGCTCTGTAAAAAAGGGTCAAAGACTGAGAATTGGAATGGTGTAGAGTATGAAGGAACTTGAAAAGATCTTGTTCTTACTGGAAGAAGTAGGGGCTTCAGATGAGCTGTCTAAAGTGGCCATAATATGTACCCCTTAGGGGCCATAATTGGAAGTGGTAGCAGGCATTCGTGGCGCCTGGTCAGCTTTGGCATTGCCCTCAGTGATAAGAGAGCCGTCCTTCTGATGGGACCTACAATGGACAACTCCCAACTGGGTGGGTAAGTGGGAGGCCTCCATCAGATTGGTTATAAGAGCCTAATTAGTGATCGCATTACCTTTGGTGGTAAGTAGGCGTCGCTCCCTTCATATTGAAGCATGGGATAATAAGATCTGGAAGACATATTTTGAATCAGTATAGAGGGTGAGGGATTTGCCTTGTGCTAGAAGGCAGGCACGAGTGGCTGCTATAAGTTCAATCTGCTGGTTGGTAGTTCCTGAAGGCAAAGCTTTGGCGTCTATAATCTCAGTGGCTGAAACTACAGCATATCCAGAGTAATGAGTGCCGTTGTGCCTAAAGGAACTGCTGTCAGTAAACCAGATAAGGTCAGGCTTGGTGAGTGGTTCCTCAGAAATGGAAGAATGACAGGGGAGGAAATCTTCGAAGGTTTCCAAGCAATTATGAGTTGGTGTGTTAGACGTGGGAGTCATTGGGAGCAGTGAGGCAAGGTTCAGTGCAGAGCAGGGGAGGAAAGTAATATTAGGGTTTTCCAGAAAGGAAGTGAGGAGCGACAGAACTCTGGAT
This sequence comes from Callospermophilus lateralis, assembly GCF_048772815.1. NCBI lineage: Eukaryota > Metazoa > Chordata > Mammalia > Rodentia > Sciuridae > Callospermophilus > Callospermophilus lateralis. Next base: position 83,460 of record NW_027511947.1, on the reverse strand, counting down.
GGAGGAAGGGTTTGAAGGCCCTTATAAGCTGAAAGATCTTTCAAGTGATGTGGGGAGTGGATAGTTCAAGGTGCCCCAAAACTCAGCTTAGAGGCTTCTTTGTGTAAAATTTGTCCAGCAACCAGAGCTCTTAAGCAAGGGGCTCACCCACGGATGGTAGAGTCTAGTTTCTTGGAAAATATGCCACAGGTGCAAATGTAGGCCTATAGTTTCGACCTAAGACCCTAAGTGCTTGCCCCCCTTTTTCATGGACATATAGATGAAATGGTCTTGAAAGATCAGGAAGGTGAAGGGCAGGTGCCTTTAAGAGGAGTTGCTGAAACCTGCGGAAGTGGTAGATGGGGGAGGAAACAAGAGATTCACTAGGGGGTCCATTTGCTTGGTCATACAGGGGTTTGGATAGAAGAGAATAATTTGGGATCCAGGCCCTAAAATAATCTGCTAATCCTAGGAATGATAGTATTTTGGCTTTCATATTGGGCACTGGAAGATCAGAGAGGAGTTGCCTCTTATCCAATGTTATTTCCTTTTTCCCGGGTCTAAGGCAAAAACCAAGAGAGGTGACAGAAGAATGGGAAACCTGGGCCTTGTGGGGAGACTCCCTATATCCCTTGTCTGCTAGGAAATTAAGAAGCTGAGCAGTGTGGGATTGAGAGTGTTCCCAGAGGGACTACATAGAAGAAGGTCATTGACATATGGAAGGAGAATAGTGTCAGGACAGGTCGGGTGAAAGGATGTGAGGTCCTGGGCAAGAACTTGGCCAAAGAGATGGGGGCTATCCCTGAATCCCTGTGGGAGGACAGTCCAGGAAAGCTGATGAGAATGGTGAATGTGAGAGTCAGTCCATGTAAAAGCAAAGATATTCTGAGATTCTGAGAACAAGGGAATAGAAAAGAATGCATCTTTTAAACCTAGGACCGAGAAGTGGGTAGTAGTGGCAGGGATCTGAGAGAGGAGGGTGTAAGGGTTGGGCACTAGCGGGTGGATGGGGACCACAGAGGAGTTGACAAGGAGAAGGTCTTGAACCAGCCTGTAGGACACTTTAGGTTTCTTAAGTGCCAGAATGGGGGTGTTGAAAGGAGAGTGTGTAGGCCTAAGATACCCCTTTCATAATAAATCCTGGATGATGGGTTCTAATTCGAGGAGGGCTGTGGTTGTGAGTGGATATTGTGATTGACTAATATATCTTGAAGGGTCCCGTAAGACAATATGAATAGGACTGCATTTAGCCATAAGGGGTGTAGTTGTGTCCCAAACCTCAGGCTTAACTGGTTTAGAGAGTCATGGGAGAGTGCATTAAGGAGGTGTATCTGCCCGTAGGAACATCATGAGGAAATGAGAGGTAGGAGATGTGTGGGGTGATATGTGAATGGTGACTTTTAATAGTGAGAGTATGTCCCTTCCCAGAAGGGGAATGGGGCAATGGCTCATAACGAGAAAGAAGTGAGTGAAGGACAAAAGGAATCCCTGCATATAACATGATGGGGGGGTTTGAGGGAAAATCTGTTTACCTCCTACCCTGACAATAGGAGTTTTTGAGGGTGTGGTAGAACCCCAATACTCTCTTAAGACCGAAAAAGTGGCACCAGTATCCAAGAGGAAGGTAATGAAGCATCCATCCACCAGGAAGGTAAACCTAGGCTCTTGATTCTTGATGGTAATAGTCTGGAGGGAAAGCCCAGGGATCCATCAATCCTCCTCTCCTAAGCCCAAGAAAGGCTGTGGTTGCCTGGCGGCTGACCAACCTCCCTTTCGGGTTGTTGGGCAGTCTGCCCCCCAGTGTCCCCTTTGATGGCATTTTGGGCAGGGGTTGTAGGGTGTCCTCAGTGAAGGACAATCCCTGGCCCAATGTCCCTCCTTACCACATTTGAAGCAAGCTCCCGGGGGTGTCATATTGGGATGGCGTGGTGATGGCCTTCTCTGAATGACCTGGGCCAACATTTGGAACTTGGCATTTTCAGCCCTCTGCCTACGGCATTCACTTTAATCCTCTCTATCATAAAAAACCTTGAAAATGAAGATTTTGGTCTAAGGAGTAGCAGGGCCCTGTTCAAGCTTTTTAAGCTTGGCTTTAATGTCAGGGTAGCTTTGGGCCAGAACATATTTCATTAAGACATGACGGCCATCAGGGGTTTCTGGGTTGAGGTTTGTGTACTGTTAAAGGGCCTTGGTTAGTCTATCCAGGAATTCTGAAGGTGTTTCCTCCTTCCTTTGAATGACCTCCTGCACCTTTTTAACGTTAACAGCCTTGCGGATGGCCTTTTTCAGGCCCGCCAAGAGGCAGGATGTAAAAAGGTCACTAGACTGTAAGCCTTCAGGGGTGTTGTAATCCCATAGGGGATCGTGCTCTGGGACAGCATGAGGGCCTGTGGGGTGGTTAGGATTGGTCCTATGATTTTCATCAGCATGGGCTTGGGCTAGCTCCCAGACCATTGCCTTTCCTCAGGGAGAAGTGTATTGGCCAAGAGCATGTAGATGTCATTATGAGTGAGACTATATGCTTGCAGGACCCATTGAAACTCCCGAATGCAAGTGGTGGGGTCAGTGGTGAATGAGCCTAACTTCCTCTCTAGCTGAGTAATGTCCGACATGGAGAAGGGCACTTGGACTCTGATGACACCCTCGGGACCAGCTACCTCACAAAGGGGTACGATTGTCTTGGGGGTGGGAAGGAGTCCCTTAGACCTGGTAACAGGAGGACTGAAAGAGGCAGGAGGCGGACAGGAAGGAGAGGGAGGGGCAGGGAGTGTCTCTTTGGAAGAGGAGGAGGTGGAGCAGGCAGAAGAGGGCGGAGGGGAGGAGGATGAAATGGAAGGCTGAGGATCCCTGGAATCAGGCAGAGGAAGAGGAGGGTATAGTGGGAGAGAAGGGGCAGATAGGACTGGGGGATAAGGTGGGGGTTCATCTGCTGGGTTGAATGAGGAAGAATCTGTGAAGTCAGGAATAGAAGTAGGGGAAGAGAGGGGTTTTCAAGTAAAGAGGACCTGAGAGGGAGGGCAAAAGGAGCAGAGCAGGGTGCTGTGTGTGAAGGCTAAAATCTTAAATGCAGGGAATCTCCCTCCACTTTTTCAGATGCTGGCAGTAGTTAAAAAGGTCGCAGATGAAGTTTGGATGTAAGGAGCCTTCTGGAGGCCAATGATTGCCATTATCCAGTGGATATGTAGGCCAATCTTGGGTACAGAATTTGATTAGAAGTTTGGGCTTGATGTCTGGTGTGAGGGAGAGTGTGGCCAGATTTTTTATTAGACATTTGAGAGGTGAGGCTTCAGGTACAGATGAAGAGGTGCCCATAGTCACAGGGAGAGAAGGAAGACACAGAGAGAGAGAGAGAGAGAGAGAGAGAGAATAAGAGTAAGCGAGAGAGACAAAGAGAAAACCCGGGCTGGAACGGCTTTCAGGAAGCTCAGGGCGAACGGGGGTCAGGTGGGCGTCCCCAAAATGACCAGCCGTCATGAGGAAATACAGAGGGCACTACCTGGGCATCACCAGTGAAGTGCGATCTGTGAGACCCAATGGGTTCGGAGCCACGGGCAACCTGACGTCAGGAAAGTTTTTGTACGCAGCGGAAAAAGTCAGTAATGAAAACAGAACTCCGGTTCCGGCAGAATGTAGTTCCAGGACGGGAGTTCAGTTTTCCCCGAGCAGAGAGGCAGCTTCAGCCAGACACAGCAGCCCTGCAGCAAACAGCAACTCTAGCCAGCAGTGGCAGCGGCAGCAGAGGAGAAAAAACCACAGAGCCTCTTGTGTAAACTCAGAAGCCTCACGCCCCAAAGGAAAACGGATCACCAGAGGGTCCACTGCGACCAGTAAAGGTCTTAGTGGCAGGATTTTCCTGCCCCCTACAGGGCGTCGAGAGTGTGCCGGAAGATCAAGGTCACAAAACCAGTGGTAGCCCGAAGGGAGTTGCAGAGCCAGGGTCAGGGGAGGCTTACATATATCAGATCTGTGGTGGGTGCAGGAAGCCGGCGTCTGAAAAGAGCGGACCATGGCGGAGTGTCTCCGGGGGAGCAGGGGACGGGGCTCTTGTTAGAAAGAGCTCACCCGTATCCTCACATGGGGCACCAGAATGAAAGAACTTCCCACGCAAAGGCACTTCGCTGGGAGAATTCCAATTTTATTGCAAAAAGCTGTGTGCTTATATAGAACTAAGGGGAAGATGGAAGGGCTTAGATAAATGGCAGGCAAACCGTTTATTGGTTAGTTCTTTCAGATATCAGCTCTGGAGCCCAGGAATTAGTTCTTATTGGGGCTAAGGTTCCCCACCAGCGAGATTTCAAATTGGCGCCAGCGGGACAGTTCACACAGGTGGGAACATTTGGCACCACTGAAGAAAAAAGAAGGTAGGAAGAAGAAGTCCTTAGGCACCATGTTGGGGTTTTTCTCTGGGGTATGGCTGCCGTTTATACTTTTCCCAACAATGAGTATACCAGACAGTGCCTTGATTGACTGGTTTTCATGAAAATGGTGTTTAACAGAGATGCCAGAAAGTTGGATCCTGCTGAGTAGTGGGCCTAGAGCAATGGTGGGCAGGTGTGTGATAAAACATCTGTGGTGGGGCCATGTAGATCTTTCATTGGATTCCAAATGGCTTGTGACTGACATGGTGAAGCCAGCAGACCCTTATATGTAAAGGCACCTTGTTACATAGAGAGGTTTCAGGACATTGTTCAGAATCAGGTTGCTATGGTCAAGGGGGCAAGCTATGTGGGATAGAGGCCTGGTTCTTGTATTCTCCTGCAGACCCTGACCCACCACACGTGACAGAAATCCCTCCTGCACTGTGTCCCCGTTGAACTCCTTGTATTTCATGAAGCAAATACCAAACTCCCAGTGCAGCAGCAAGAAACACCATGAAAATAGAGGATGACTATATGGATTCAACGTCCACACAGGGAGACATTCAGCCCCCAGGGGCCACAGTTTACCTACAATGGAAAATTCAGCACTGCTGTCTCATGTTCATTGGAAAATAAGAAACCATGTCCTCCAGGTCACATTGATGCAGACCCAGCTTTTATGGTCTCACTAGAAAGGAAGCTAAAGCTCCTGACAACAACATATATTTCAAGTGCCCAACCTCACAGGCAGTTTCTCAAGAAGTCTCTAGGCCAGCAGACCTTCAAGTTTTTGGAGGGTTTACCCTTTTGGAAACTCCTCTACCACTTCCAAGGTTGTGAACTTCTGATCATATTCCATTCTAGATATGTATTCACGGATTTTCTAACTTTTCTCCTCTGATTGTGTCATACTTGGGCCGTAGGTGTTGTCAAGGCATTGTTCTGGATGAGAGTGGGAAGATTTTGGTGTAGCACATATTTACATACACATTGGATTCATTTTTCAATTTTCCATTCAAAATACTGAATCCCTGACACTAACACATACCCTACTAGACTCTGACTACTAATCCTAATATGATGGAGAAAAATAACCCAAACAGAATAGAAATACAAGCGGTTGAGAGGAGGCATGGCGTATAGTTGGTCTTGCCTTTTGCATGATATAGGGTAAGAGTTATAAATCTTGTTAATTTTTTGTTGAAATAGTTCTCCATGTGTTTTTAAAGTTAACACATATGTGAATTTCTGTCTCCCTTTTTCTGTAGCCAATTCAGCACATGTATTTTTATATGCACATATAAAATCCTACCTGGTATCACACGTACATTTTTGTGAGGTGGCTAACTTGGGAGATACAAAGTATGAGAAGAGATGACTCCTCCTAAATGTTTTTGGAACTGAAAATTCAAACTATGAGTGAGCTTCTTAGTTGAAAAACATTATACATAAATCCATGTTCAGTAAAATTAATATTTTTGGATCTGTGAATGATATATATTTCATGATGAATTTTGATTGGCATATATATTGCTACTTTCTAATGTATCTGTGTGATATATATATTTTCAAAATATGAAATATATGTGTCTTATTATACACTCCCTAAATAATTCACTGATGTTCTTGTATGTGCTTTTATAATCAACTTTTCATAAGATTGTTTTTAGAAATATTCATCCACCTGAAATACATATTTGTTTCCTAGTACTGAAAACTCACTTCAGTGAATGGTGCAAACAAAGCCTTATATTTCTACAGTAACTGACCCAATTTAACATCAATGAAAGTAGATTTCTATGGGACATGATGTGTATTTTGATGTTCATTTTAATTCAACACTGGTACATTACTATTTCTTCAGTTTTTATACATCGTAGAATATACATTTCATCCACAAGTTCACAAATTGAAAGACATTTGTAACACATTCAATCACTTCCTGCTTCAGAACACATGTATTCCTCCTTGTTTTTGACTGGTTATTTCATGAGACTTCTTTCCAAACACATTATTTTCGATTTCCATAATCAATTTTGAAGCAAAACTCACACACATTTTATGATAAACTACAACCCTAATATTACCATTAGATATATAACTGGTTGGAATGAATGTATGTATATCAATATAAGATTTCCTGTGTATCTTGGGATATCAATTTATTCCAATTTCTAAATTTGGAAACAGTTATATTATTTATTCACAGTATGGTCTATTCATGCATTCTCTCTATATTCATACACACATTGTACACCTATTTGTGCACCCAATACTAATTTATATCTCTTCAAAATATTGCTCTCAGAAATGGTGCAACAAATACTCATGTCACCTGATCTACATATACATTTTATCACAGTAATATTCTGGCCACAAAATGCAAAGTCACACTTACGACTGTACCAAAGCCTAAATGGAATATGAGTATGGATTATGAAAATCACCCATGTCCAGGTTGCCTAATACTCTCAAATGTCAATCCTATTGGTGACTACATATTTGTTTCTTCCTAAGATTATTTATTCAAACTCAAGCCTGTCGAAAATGTCTAATCCTATCAATCACTTTATCATTTGCTGATTTTCTAATGTCTCTATTGGTATCTGCTTTCCTACATATTTTCCCCAGTTCATCATTGTGACTGACTCTTCACATGTGCTGACATTTACATTTTCTCTCTACCCAAAACCCTATTGCTAAAGAACTTTTTGTCCAAATCATATACTCACTCTTTTTCCTAATCCTACCAACTAATCCTACCAACTATCCTTTTTTGACTGGATGTTCTCTTTGACATTCAATCATCCAAGGTACAAGGTCCTATGCCATTGTGTATACATTTATCTGAGACACATGTGCAGAACATAATTCAAACCTAAGTATCCCAATCAAGGATCCAAAGCCCTTCTGGGCTTCAAATCTTACCTAGATTTCTGTTTTCATAAATATATTTCCCCTCTATATATTCTAATAAATATTGCAGGTTCCAAATAACATTATTCATCCAGCAGAATGATTCGTAAGCCAAATCAAACATGTTATTAACCCTAACCATACTCTGTTCCCTCAATCTAACTTTACAGAAAAGCAGGGACAGAGTTTGTCTTACAATACAGGAATGTAAGAAATCTTCCACCTGCTGAGAAATGAAAAGGTCCATGCAGAAATGAACCCTGGGGAAGCTATAGGAAGCTATGAAGGACCTGAGAGAGCAAAAGTCATCTTCCACGACAAACAACCTGGTCAGGATGAAGGGGTGTGTCTGAAGCAGTCTCTCTTTTCTTAATGTAGAGAAGATGGACAATACCAGGCCTGTGTGGAGAGCTGTTCCCGGGTGCCTATGTTTGATATACCATTCAAACTTGTGAAAGTGTCACAGGAAGTAGGGGCAGCCTCCATCAATTGGGACACTTGGAAGCAACTATTAGGACAAAGTGGTTGCCAAGGCAGTGACCTCATTCAGTTCCTGAAGGAAGTGACCTACATCACTTTCTTGGTGATGGAACTCTCTGAACTAGGGATCCAGGAAGACAGGCACCCAGAGGCAGTCCCAGTCCCAGTCCCAGTGGCCTCACATGTTTGGATTTACCAAGGACAGAATCAGTCTTTCTTGGTAACTACTGATGTGAGGATGGCCAAATGCCAGGAAGGTCTGAAGAGGGGCCTTTCCTGAGTAAGCAGGTAGTGTCTCACCACTGGCACGTTACAACTTCACAGTGTTAGCCAAGGAGTCCACATCTGACATAGGACAGTCCATTTTGGAGTAACATACTATGGCCCATCAGTCAGAGGACACTCCGGATAGTCATAGACCTACTTGGGGGAAGGAGGTGACTTTTTGGGTGTGGGTGTGAGTTTGTGGTTTTGTCTCATGATCTGAGAATAGGTAGGAAAGTCGGTTTGTTAGGATTGGAGTGGACTGTTTCTAGTAAGTCTTTTGACAATGCGAGTGTTTCTATGTCTGTTTATCCCACTGTGTCCGTGGTTGTAGACATTAGAAAAGAGAATGCATCAATGGATGTGTCCTGAATAGAAGAAAGCTTCACAACATTCATCCTGCCCAATTTATGAATGGATTTTGTCTTGCCTAATGGATGGGCAACAACCACTGTCTTCCTAAATTCCTGTTTTCTTCTTGAATTCTGGCCACTCTCCAGAATAGGCTCATGGTTTTGTTTCCAAGACATGAACCACCTCCAAGCTCTGTGACATGGCTATGTACTGGATAGCTGAAGGGAATGGGATCATCTCAGAAAACTCAGATATCATTATAGAAACCCTGCCTTGGGCCATTTGCTTACCTATTGTTCTGTTGCCCTGAATGTCAGAAAGGTCTTTGCCTCAGGCCACCCCTTTTTGAAGCCTGAAGAAAACGGTTTTCAATGGAAATTAATGGGCATCACCTGTAGATCTTTGCTTAATTGCTTTGGAAAGGGATGTGTCTGCATCAGACTCTTGGCCATGTTTGAGGTTGTTCAATAGATTTTCAGCACCTGATGCATCTAACGAACAATTACATTTGTGCTTCCAAAACCAAAATGGCCAAAAAAGCAGTCATTGTGGACGAAGTCTCTCGCCTTCCTCTGTAAGATTACTGATCTCCATCAAGTGAAAATAGGGATCCTTTTTGTCAAATGAGTTCTTCAAACCCTGCAGAGGATAGCCCATAGGTGCTTGGGTTTTCTCATGATTCCAATTCACATAAAGAATCTATACCCGAGAGTCAGTAGGCCTCAATTTGGAGAATCAGAGCAGTATTTACGGCAGGCTCATTTGATAACTCCTGGTTCTCAGAAAGGGTGTCCAGGCAACCCTGACTTTAGGCAAATGACGGGCAAGGGAGGTTATTTTGTAGACTGTCTTGGGCTGAGCCCCTCATGGAAACCTCCAGCCACAGGTTATGATGAGTGTCTATATGGAAGAAGATGAGGGCCTTGTGGGAGTGCTTTGGTTTTAATTGTGGTCATTTGTTTGGTGGTTGGAAGTGATGACTGGGTCTATCTGGGCTTGAACTCTGGTGTGATTCCACTTATAGTCTGAGTTCTCGAACTGATCTCAGAGAAATATTGCCATAAACTGTGTTCAGATTTTAGGAGGCCACGCATGGGATTCTCCCTTGGAAACTGAGATCAAATACAAGAGTGGCTTTCCACAGAGCCTCGGAATATAAGCTAGAATATCACATGATTTTATTCTGAAAGATTTGGCAGCCATAGTTGAGAGTCAGAACACCCATGGACGTCACATTAAAGACCTCAATGGGCCTGGCTTCATGTGACCTTTTGACCACTCTATGGGAAGACTTGCCTGTGAGATTTCTCCAGAGAATTCATTGAAAACAGCTTCCTCACCATTTAATATTTCCTGAATGAACTGAAACCCACAGTGCCTCCAACTTCATCCATGAAAAATGGCTAGATAAATACAATGAAATCTTTGAAATTCCCTTAACCAGGTGGCACTGGAGAACCTTTAGCTTTCCTACAGGCAGCTTAATAGCCCAGAAAATTACACAAAAGGGGGTTTACAGATAACAGAACTCTGACAAACATCACACTAATGGCAGTCTACATTTTTTTTGCTGTCCCTACATCAGAGTTCATGAAGACCATTAGAGCCTCAGAGAGGGTTGTTGTCTGGCCAGAGAAGGCAAATATTTATGATGTGTCACTAAAGTTTCAGAGAGGGCTGCTATCTGGTCAGAGAGCCGGGCATGGGTGAGTTCAAGGCGTGGGCAGGCATTCCAAGCAGGTTTAGAATTTGAAGTAATTTATGGTAAAGCCAAAATTATCTTTTCATCGCTTTTTGGCAAGATGGCTCCCAATTTAAATTAAAGATCAGGTTGGGTCTATCATTCTCGCCTTTTCTTTGTGTCCCTTTCAAATCTTTGATAGATTACGGGAAGAGCACTGAGGAAATTTTAATCCCTCAGGTAAGAGTCTCCAAATTTTTAGAACTCACCCAAAACCGATCTCCCTGATTTTACCTGACTTAATTAATTACTTATATTGATAGTCTATTAATCTTTCTCTCCATTGTTATAAGAAGAGTGGTGTCACTCATTTTTTCTTCTTCTGACCTGAGACAGGGTGACGTGAGTGGGCATGGGATGAGGGACATGAGTTGCCTTTTAGAAGTCAGTTGAGGGACATGAGTTGCCTTTTAGAAGTCAGTTCGGTTTGAAGTCTGATTGGGGAAGAACAGGTTGTAAAGTCATCTGGGGATGGGTTCTTCTATGAGAGAAACAAAAACCATGAGTACTGAATAAATGTTGCAGCACCTGGAACATGTCACTGTATAGAAGTTCCCTCACCAGTCTTTAATATCCCCAGTTATCAGGACTGTCAATTTAATATTTAACTTTTACTGTTACACTTGTCCCTCCGCATAAGATACAGTTTAATAATTTAATGTCATCTGATCTTGTAAAATCCTGTTACTAGTATGACCTCTGTGTCTCTTTGAGAAACCTTTAATTCTGTTACTCAGGGCTGGATAATTGTACTAGCAAACACCAAGCCAACCTGTGTAGGTTAGGAATATCTGTAGGCCTTAAACTGAAAACTTCTCCCTGTGGCAGGTCTTCTTGATAGTCTCTTTTAATAAGTATCAGGCATTCCTGTCTGAGAATTCTTCTTTGTAGCCACCAGTCTTACTTATTTTGGGAGGCAAACATAAAGTGCATACCTTAACATTATATTATTATTATTATTATTATTATTATTATAATTTAAAATGCCCAGGAATGGATGTATTTTGTTCTTAACTGTCTTTGCTAAGTGTTTAAGATGAAGCAGTCAAACTGACTTTTGTTTCCATCTATTGTTAACAGTCAGCTGACCTTTTATGGGAGTCAATTCTGGGGAAACTTGAGAGCAGATTCTCAGTTCTGCTAGTGCCATTTGCGCTAGGTTGGTCCAGATCTTGCTTGACCATTTGGCTTCCCTCGGAAGCATCAGGGATGTCTCCTTTCTTTGATGACTCTCCTCTTCGTAACAAATACACTGATTGGCTTTCTGTTCTCCAGTGGTCTCATTAATCTCCCTGATCAGGAGGAGGTTATGTGGCTCAGAGTTTCAAAGCTCTTTAGAGAAGTCCCCTGTTCCCTGGATTCAGACTGACTCATAGGGCAAAAGCCAAATATTGGTTTTCTTGGCTCTTTTCATTTAACTTTAATTTTAAATCCTAATCTTAAACATCCAGCAAATAAATTTTAACAGCCTTATATTAAGAATACTGGGCTTTAATGTCTATAACTATATAATTATCTTTTTATTAATTGTTATCTGTATTATTCTGTCTGTATTGTAAGTAATGACTTATTATATTGAATAAACCCATGTTGTGTTCTTAAAGCAACACGTTTGTAAAACAGTAACAGAGAATCTTTAGATCACTTATAAGAAAATTTCAAAATAAAATTAACAAAAGTAAAAATACTTAGCTTGTGTAACAGCTACCCTGAATTTTTTGGCTGAGTTATACATTATATCCCCTGTTTGAGATCCTAGGAATATTGACCTTAAAAAAAACCAACTTTTTAACATAACTTTAAAGAAATATTATCTAACCTACTGGTTTCGTAGTCATTCTCACATGTAGTAAGATGGGACACAGAGCCTTATCTCAGCTAAGGCAGGGCTCTTTATAAATCTTAAGTATTTTAGTTCTAAAGCTAATCCTTATTTTTAAATATCATTTGACAAAGTTTACATAAATTGTTTGAGGTCACATGAACATTAGCTAACACCATGATATCACATTTAAAACATGAATTAAAGAAAGGCTGAAAGTTTTTAACCTTTACATCGATTAGGCTCTCATTAACTAAAAAATTCATTTAAATTGTTCCCCAATGTAAAAAGTAACATAAAAGTTTACATATCTTATTGATAACAGGTAAATAAATCCCCAATATATTTTTTTACCATACAACTTCAGAGCACCAGCTTGATATAATGCTCTTTTAAAGTTTCTACCTTACAGACTTGCATACCTATAAGATATGAAAACATTGATAGCATCACAAGTACATTGATGTTTCTACATTAACCAAGTTTAGCTTTTAAAGCAATGGCAGTACAGTGCTCTAAAATAACAGTTCTTATTTAATCAGTTGTTTAATTTTTATGGTTGCTTGCTCTGGAGAAAATAAAACTTAATAAATACAACGTTATGCGTAAACTTATGTTTTAAGAAATTTTTGTCTCATTAACACATGACTTATTTTCATATTCTTATACAGACTTTAATAAGAACTTATTCAGACCTTAGTAAATCAATCAGATATCTAAGAAAAGTACTCATGAATGAGCAATCCCATATCAAATTTACTTTACTTATTTATCAAAATACTAGAGAAATGTATTGACAGTGTAAACCATTTTTATGTTAAAGGAAAGGTCCTAGAACCAAGGCATATTAGACATTTTGTAGATATTAATATTTTATTAGATTTTTGAACACCTAAAAAAATTGTAAGCTTCAATTTAAAGACATTGATTTTTATCTGTTTATCCAATTTAAATTGAAACATTTAAATCACGTGAATTAAAGATCTTTGGATCTCCTATTTAAATTTGTTTTAATGAGCGCTTTTTTATGAGCGCTCCTTGTATATGTTAATTTGTGTATCATATATATGATATACGGACATATGTATATGTAGACATACAACACATAACAAAAGTGTGCACACATAATAATAGTAAAGGCCTTGTAGCTTTTCTCAGGTGAAATCTCCATTGCAATGTTTCAAAAAGTCTACAGTTGGTCAAAGATAGAACTGATCTGAAAAACATTAACCTAGGTCTGTATGCTCAAAATCATGAGCTCAAAAAAAAAAAAGTATCTAAGGAAAAAAAAAAGAGTCCTAGAAAAAGTGACTGGCTAGTAATTAGTAAATACCATACAATTTACCTTTTTTTTCCCTTAGGCCTCAAATCAGTCTCCTACTAAGCTTTCAGGCTTCTTTCATTTACATTTCAATATAAATCATGGCTGAGGTCTGGAAGGAGCAGGAAAAACTGCTATTCTGAGCAGACACTCAGGCCTAAGGCATTTTAACCATAATTTTGAGGTTCGGATGTTGAAAATTATGATACAAATTTAAGATACAATTCACAAAATTTTATATCTTTACATCTTGTTTTGTCAACAGATACCATTCTATGATTTACTATCCTTGTCCAAATTAATGCAGTGGTACACACAGTGACATTTTCCGAGGCTATCCAATTCAAAATTGGTGAAAAAAAGACTGTATGATTGGGAATTTACTTGCCAACTTGGAAGTAGAGTTCTTCAGTTTTCCATACTAAGTATTTAAGTTCTCTGGCATGAATTATCTGAAATCATAAACTAAACAATTACCTAAACCCGACTTTTAACTGCAAGATTCTGCAATGCTTCAAAAACCCATTCAGATACCAGATTGTTAAAATAAAACATCATCATTTAGACACACATTCAGCTAAGATCATTCCCAAGAAACAATTTATAATATCAACACATTATTGCACATGTCTTAAAGGGCCAGATACAAAGACACAAGACAGACAGAAAGGAGGTTCAGACTATGGCTGTCAGATAGAACCGTTTAAACCAGAGCAGATAAGAGAAAAATCTCCTACACCAGTGTGCACCATAGATATCCAAAGGGGGGGGGGACCACATGTTTTAACAGAGGGGAAACCTGAAATGTAAAATAAAGTGTCTCCATGGTGACTTCACTGCATTTAGTGTCCCCTTTTTCTTTTTCTCTTTTTTAACAAGACAGAGGTGGCATAATTCTTACAGTGCGGGGAGGAAGGAGGTAATTCCCTGAATCAACAGGGCTTTGGCAGCTGCTGGGAGTCCCTCAGTCCCTCCTTTTACTTACAGGATTAGCTCCTCTTGTTCAGTTCCACACCAAGCATGCCTCATCTCCTAATATTTCAGTAGACAGCTCTCACAAAGTTCCGGGGTGGAGGGCGGGTACCAAATTTGTAAATTAAAGTTCGATTCCTCAACTTGACGCCAATTAGTACCAATTTAATAATGAGGACTGAGTTTTGAGAAAAAGAAAAAGGGAGGTTTATTGCTTTGCGAACAAAGGAGAAACACAGGGGACTCTGCCAAAGGTTGTGACTCTCTTGATCTGGAGTGACAAGGGGTTTTAAAGGAGTTTCACTTGTTAACCTGGGAGATGCTCAGTTCTTAGGTCCCCAGCAAGCATTGCCCTCTGCAATGGGTGTGCTCCAGGCAGCCAGCTAGGAGCTTCTATCATCCTGCTTAACAAAGGCGAGTAAAGTTCATCGCAGTTCCCTAAAACACAGTCCAAATGGGTGTCAGGCTTACTCTCTTTATTACCTATTTTTACGTCCAAAATCCTTAAGTTTTTACCACTGAAATCACACAACAAAATGAACAAAAAGAAACAAACAATCAAAAAAATAGAACACAAAACAAAACACAAAAAACAGAAACCATGCGCCTAAACAGAAAAACAGTGGAACAGTGCAACATCTTGCTATAGCTCCAGGGTAGAAGTGCATGCGTGCCCGTCGGCCCCTCTCTACAGTTCCAGAGGAATTCCCTACAGAACAGAGGACAGAACGATTCTGGTTACTCTCCTGGAAAGGAGTATATGTGAGCCTCCCCAGGCCACATCTCTGTCATCAGAAGAGATCTCCCTTAACCGGATATCAGATGTTATAAAAACCCCACTTACCTATGGAGGACTCCTCCACCAGGTGCTTGCTAATAGTTTTAGTGCAAAGGTTCACTGCAGTGCTCCCCGGACTAAAGGCTGTCTTCCTAATATAGAGAAGATGGACCAAATCAGGCCTGTGTGGAGAGCTGTTTCTTGGTGTCTATGGTTGATATACCATTCTAATTTGTGAAAGTGCCACAGAAAGTAGGGTAAGCCTCCTTCTCATGGTACGCTTGAAAGCAACTGTTTGGAAAAAGTGGTTGCCAAGGCAGTGACCTCATTCAGTTCCTGAAGGATGCAACCTCACCTCACTTCCTTGGTAATGGAACTCTCTGAACTTGGGATGCAGGAAGCCAGGCACACAGAGTCAGTCCCAGTCCCAGTCCTAGTGGTCTCACTTGCTTCAATTTAACAAGGACAGAGTCAGTCTTTCTTGGTACCTACTGATGTGAGGATGGCCAAATGCCAGGAGTACTCTGAAGAGGGGCCTTTCCTAAAAAAGCAGGTAGTGGCTCACAGCTGGCTCCTGACCACTTCACATAGTTGGATATGGAGACCAGATCTGAGACAGGATAGGCCATATCTGGGGAACATAGTATGGCCCAGCAGTCAGAGGACACTCCGGATAGTGAGAGACCTATTTGGGGGAAGGAGGTGCCTTTTTGGGTGTGAATGTGTGTTTGTGGTTTTGCCCCATGTTCTGAGAAGAGGTAGGAAAGTCGGTTTGTTTGGTTTGGAGTGAACTGTTTCTAGTAAGTTGTTTGACAAGGCGAGTGTTTCTATGTCTGTGTATCCCACTGTGTCCGTGGTTGTAGACATTAGAAAAAGAGACTGCATCAATGGATGTTTCCTGTCTAGTAGAAAGTTTCCCAGCATTCATCCTGCCCAATTTATGAATGCACTAGGGCTTGCCATATCGATGGGCAACACCTGCTATCTTACTAAGTTCCTGTTTTCTTCCTGAAATCTAGCCACTCTCCAAAATAGGCTCATGCTTTTGAGTCCACGATATGTACCACCTCCAAGCACTGTGACATGGACATGTACTGGATAGCTGAAGGGATTGGCAAGCATCTCAGAAAACTCAGATATCGATGTGACCAGGAAAGTCTCAGTGGAGAACCCCTGCAATGGGCCTTTTGATTGCCTATTTTTCTGTTGCCCTGAATGGCAGTAAGTTCTTTGCCTGAGGCCAAGCCTTTGTGAATCCTGAAGAAAACAGTTTTCAAACGGAAATGAATGGGCACCACCTGTGGCTCTTTGCTTAATTGCTTTGTAAAGGGATGTGTCTGAATCAGCCTCTTGGTCCTGTGTGAGCCTGTGGCTTAGATTCTCAGCACCTGATGAATCTAAAGAACGATCCCATGTGTGGATCCAAAATCAAAATGGTCAAAAATCAGTCACTGTGGATGAAGTGCCTCACATTCTTCTGTAAGGTTCCTTACCTACATCAAGTGAGAATAGGGATCCTTTGAGTCAAATGAGTTCTTCAAAGCCCTGCAGATGCTAGCCCATAGGTTCTTGGGTTTTCTTATGAATCCAATTCAAATAAAGAATCTAAACCCCACAGTCAGTAGGCCTCAAATTGGAGAACAGAGCTGTATTAATGGCAGACATATTTGATAACTCCTGGTTCACAGGGAGGGTGTCCAGGCCACCCTGACTATTGGCAAATGAGGGGAAAGGGAGCTTATTTGGGACACTGTCTTGTGCTGCACCTCTCATGGAATCCTCTTGCCAGAAGTTATGGTGAGTGTCTATATGGAAGAAGATGAGTGCCATGTGGGAGTGTTTTGGTTTTAATTGTGGTCATTTGTGTGGCGGTTGGAAGAGATAATTGGGTCCACCTTGGCTTGAACTTCGGTGTGATTCCCCTTAGAGTCTGTGTTTTGGAATTGACCTCCGAGAAGGTATAAGGTCCTATGCCATTGTATATCCATATTTCTGGGACATCACTACAGAATGTAATTCAACGCTAAGTATACCAATCAAGGGCCCAATGAACTTCTGGGCTTCAAATCTTACCTAGATTTCTGTTTTCATACTTATATTGAAAGGTTAATAAAATAGGTACTTGTCACTTCTTGATTTTCTGTATGCTTAACAAAACACTGTTGAAATCTTGAGAACTGTTTGCTATTCTTGTTCCCAGAATGTGCTGTCCCCAACTGCCAAACTGCAGAATGTACTCGGTCAACCAGTTGCACGCAAACCGCCCACTCGCACTTACCCATCAATAAACTTTCCTTCCTGCCTGCTTAGGCGTCCTAAGGCCCTGTCAATTGGCCATGAACACTCCCCTGCTACTAGAAAAAAAAGCCAGGAACCGGGACAATCGCCCTGTTAAATACCTAAGAGAGATCAACAACAGAGTGCAGGACATTCACCCCACGGTACCTAATCCGTACAATCTGCTTAGCACTCTGAACCCTGAGCGGAAATGGTATACTGTTCTGGACTTAAAAGATGCTTTCTTTTGCTTGCCTCTGCATAAAGATAGTCATTTGCTGTTTGCTTTTGGGTGGGTAGACCCAGAAACCTGAACGTCTGGTCAACTAACTTGGACTAGACTCCCACTGGGGTTCAAAAACTCCCCCACTCTCTTTGATGAAGCCCTCCACAGAGATCTCAGCAATTTTAGAACTACGCACCCCAAAGTCACCCAGCTTCAATACGTGAATGACCTGCTACTGGCAGCCAACACCAAGGAAAACTGTGAGTCTGGGACCCAAGCACTATTATATGAGCTTGCTCAACTTGGGTATAGAGTTTCGGCCAAAAAGGCCCAAATTTGCTGGCATGAAGTAATCTTCCTGGGCTGTTTACTTAGGGGCAGTAAACGATGGCTCACTGAGCCCAGAAAACAAACCATTGCCTAGATACCACCCCCATCTAACAGGAGACAACTCAGAGAGTTTCTTGGGACTGCTGGCTTTTGCAGGTTATGGATACCTGGGTTTGCGTTTTTAGCTGCTCTTTTATACCCGGTGTTAGAGGGAGATGCCCAATTCCAATGGACCCCTTATCACCAGGAAGTTTTTTATAATATCTATGGACACTGACACTGAACACCTCAACTTCACTGAGCTCAGGCTGCAATTACAGAAAGCCCTACACTACGTTAAAAATGTACACCAACTCACTCACCTTGGTTCAATGAAACTGCAGGCATTCCTGTAGGATTAAGATCAGAGTTTTCCACTAACCGATTCACAGCGAAAGAAAATAACTGAACGGGTAACAAAAGCCTTTCGAGTCCGTCAATTGGTTAATGCTTACCCTTCCAGTTTCCTAGAGGAAAGCACCTATGAGGAACCAGAAAACGACAATTTTGGGAAGTGGACAATAGTGAAATTAAGCCAGCAAGTTATGGACTTAAATACCTCCTAGTCTTTGTAGATACATTTTCAGGATGGACTGAAGCCTTCCACACATACACACACACAAAAAAAAAAAAAAAAAAAAAAACTGCACAAATGATTTTCAAGAAGATTCTGAAAGATATTTTTCCAAGATACGGTCTGCCTAAGGTAATAGGGTCTGATAATGGACTGGTGTTCATGGCCCAGGTAAGTCAGGTGTTAACTGGGACCCTGTGGATTAATTATAAGTTACATTATGCTTATATACCCCAGAGCTCAGGACAGGTAGAAAAAATAAATAGAACCATTAAAGAGACCTTAACAAAATTAAGCTTAGAGCCCGGCATAAAACATTGGATTATGCTCCTGCCTTATGCACTGTTTCATGCGAGAAATATTCCCTCTCTTTCTTTGTGTAACCTCACCCCCTATGAAATTCTCTATGATTCCCATCATCCAGTAAGGGACCTAACCCCAACTCTAAGGCCTAACGATCACTTCCACACCCCCTTGCTTGACAGACTTAAAGTCATTGAAAGAACTCAGCGATACCTGTGGAAACAGCTGGCCACTGCCTACCAACCAGGGGAGGAGGCGACTCTAAATCAATATCAAGTAAGAGACTTCGTCTACATAAGACAACATCAGGTGTCATCCCTGGAACCCCACTGGAAAGGAACATACCAGGTGCTACTTATAAAACCTAAAGCGGTAAAAGTAGACGGAATCACTTTTTGGATCCATGCCTCTCATCTCAAGCCTTCGCTGTGTCCAGACTCTTGTTGGAAACTGGAAAAGCCTGGTAACCATTTCAAATTGCGTATTCGCTATGTGGATAAGACTATAGACTCTCCCCTTGGCCACCAGTAGTTCTAACCCTCATCACCCCGTTCAGCAGCAATGGCTGATCACAAATCCTACTAGACAAGAAGTATGGTCTATCTCGCATTCAGGCCCCATAGAGACCTGGTGGCCATCTCTCCACCCAGACATTTGTCAGGTCGGTATAGGTCTTTCCTATTGAGATATCCCTGATGAAGAGGATCCCACTAAAATTCCATTAAATCTCTTCTGTACCATAGATAATGGAAACAAACATTATGGATGCAGGGACACGCGAGACAGATTCAGGTTGGCTAGCCTAGATTACTATGTTTGCCTGGCGGACTATCAAAGCCACAAACAGCCATGGCTGTGTGGGAGAGAAGCCGACTTCTTGTGTAAGTCAAGGGAATGTGAGCATACAGGGGCTGCCTGGTGGAACCCAAACTCCTCATCAAATTCAGTACACAGCATTGGCCATATTACCAATTAGACAACCAAATACTATGGCCCCCAGAGGGTTCTCTAGATCCTCAAATTCTGAGTGACATTTTTAACTTCGGCAAGTTCTCAAAAGGGGGAAATTTCCCTATGTGGAATCCTTTTTCCTCTTTTGCTCACATCCTGTACTATGCTTCTCCAATAGTTCCTCACCCTCAGCCTTCTGCTCTAGACTCTCTGCTATCACTCCCATCTTAGCAACCTGATTTCTCCTCTCCAATTACTAAATCAAAAACCCAAACCTCCGCTGGTTCTCAGAACATTGCCCCGTTGCTGAGGTAGCAGGTACCGAGGTACCCCTTCACCCACTCACTCCTCTCTTTTCCTGTCAGGGCCTGCACTAGGTCCCACCAAGTCCTCTAGCAAGCTAACCCAAAGCTCAAACCAGCTGAGAAGAGCCCTCAGACCCCTATCCACGATGTAATGAAAATGGCATTTAAAGTTGCTTTGTCATCACTGAAAAGAGGTTTCTAAGAATTTAAAGTCCCTCAAAGGCTTTTTGGAATATTTACTCCCATCTTCCCCTCTGCTCTACCTGTTCTAATGCTCAAGTTTTGTTCTAGGAAAATCCCAAACCCCTTTACCATTTTTCTTTTACATCTCTCTTTTCTCATTCTTAGATCCACGGAGCTGCTCTCAGCCTCGACTACCCCGTCTTCCCCCTCTGTATCAGGTAAACAGAAATGTCTTAAATGACCTTCTCCAGAAGTCTTCACCAAGGCTTACTTTAGGTCTTTCAGCAAAAGAGTCCCTCTGAAAGAGTTCAATGTACATAAACTTCCACTTTTCGTGTTGCCCTGTTCTACTTGGCCACTGGCTGGAAAAATCACCACCCCTAAGCTAGACACTTCCTTTCCAGTTTTTCACAAAATATGTGAACAAGGCCTCTGGCGTTGAGCTGGGGCTTCACCGAGATGCCTACATTTCTAAGATAAAAAAGTTAGCAACTGGTCTCCATGGTGACAGCTGGCAGGGAGAAAAAAAAGAGACAAAAAAGCTCTCCCCTTCCAAGGTGTCCTTGAAAAGTTAACTTGCCCAGAACAGAGGAAAAAAAAAAAAAACAGAAACAAAAACTAATTTTTGTGAATTTCTGCAGACTGTGAACTTCTGAGCCCCTTCCCTTACATGTTGGCTACAAATTCTAAAACTACCAAAACTTGGGGTTCAGGGGATTAATTGATTACAACAGAAGCAATGCCCTCTAAATCCGGATGCAACCAAATAAGAATGTTTTCCTCACTTTGGTGCTATCTTAGGTGCATTTTCTTGTCCATTCCTAAAACAGTATAATTCTATACACTTTAACATTATTTGTGTTTACATAAAATGGTCAATAGATGTGATTAATTATGTAATGATGCAGATGTTTTTCAGAGTGCTCTATCATGACGTAGGTTCATTTAAAGTTCAAATAGGGGGGCATACAACCCGGTTCCACCGGGAACCTGTATCCCTCACTTTGGCCATCATATGAGGAATAATAATTGCTGAAGGGGTGGGCATAGGAACAACTGCCCTAGTCCATGAGACACAACAAAGACACAATTAGAAGCAGAAATAGACCAAAGCTTAAAGACATTAAAAACCGACATCACAGCTTTACAGGAATTTTAACCTCTCTCTCTCTGAAGTTGTTTTACAGAGCAGGCGAGTGTTGGACCTCCTCTTCATGAGAGAAAGTTGCCTTTTTGCTTGCATTGAGGGAAGAATGTTGTTTTTATGCCGACAATACTGGAGTTGTAAAAGAATCTATGAGTAAATTAAGAAAACGACTTGAAGAGCGTCAAAGAGAGACAGAGGCCCCAGAAGGGAGGTTTGATTCTTTGTTCACATAGTCAACCTGGTTAACTATGCTTTTATCTGCCATGGCCGGTCCATTTATAATCCTCATATTATTGCTAACGGTAGGACCCTGTTTGCTCAACCGTGTAGTTTCCTTTCTAAACCAAATTGAACATGTTATTAAACCTAACCATACACTGTTCTCTCAATCTAATTTTACAGAAAAGTGGGGACAGAGTTGGTCTTAAAATACAGGAATATAGAGGATCTTCCACCTGCTGAGAAACTCAAAGGTCCATGCAGAAATGATCCCTGGAGAAGATGTAGGCAACTATGAAGGACCTGAGACAGCAAAAGTCTTCCATGGCAAACAACCTGCTCAGGATGAAGGGATGTGTCTGAATCAGCCACTCTCTTCTTAATGTATAGAAGATGGACCAAAGCAGGCATTTGTCTGCTTTGGTCACAAGGCATTCTTGTGAGCTCACTGTTTTTCGATGATACAAATTGTGAAAAGAGATCACTCCCCCTAAATACTGATGGAACTGAAAATTCAACAAATTGGTGAATTTCCTAGATGAACAACATTATACATAAATCCATGCTCAGTAAAAAGAATATTTTTGGATATGAGGATGATATATATTTCATGATGAATTTTGATTGGCATATATATTGCTACATTTTAATGTCTGTGTTTTTATCTTTATAAATAAATAAATAAATAAATAAATATATATATATAAATATATATATATATATATTTATATATATATACTCTCCAGATTTATCACAATATTAAATATATGTGTCTTATTATTCACTCCCTAAATACATTCATATTCATGTATGTGGATTTGTAATCAAATTTGCACAAGATTATTCTCAGAAAAATTCATCCACATAAAATACATATTTATTTTCCAGTACTGAAAACAAACTTCGGTGAATTGTGCTTACAAATCCTAATATTTGCATGGTAACTGACCCAGTTTAACATTAATGCAAGTATAATCCTATGGGACATGATGTGTATTTTGAAGTTCATTTTTATTCAACAGTGGTACATTACTATTTCTTCAGTTGATGGATATCATAGGATATAACTTTTCATCCACAAGTTCACAAATCTGTAGGCATTTGGTTCACTTTCAATTACTTCCTGCTTCAGAACATATGTATTCCTCCATGTTTCTTGACTGTTCTTTTCATGAGATTCTTTCCAAACACATTATTTTCGATTTCCATAATCATTTTTGAAGGAAAGAGGCACCTTACTTACCCCCAGAAAGGTTCGTTGAGGTCTCCTTGTCCTGCGCTGAGTGATTCCCGGCCAATGCACCAAATGTAAGGTTCTGGCGAATGTTGGAGGAAGAGACCATCAAGAAACTGTGGCTCATGCAACAGTAAAAGGCGTTTATTGAGGATCCAATCCAGCATGCTGGGGCTACGTGCTCACTCAAGATGGGAGAGAATCCCAGAGCCCCGAGCAGGGGTTGAGCAGTGCTTAAGTACACTTTTTGGGCAGGGCGGGACTTTACATATATTACAGTCTCCTTTAAGAAATCATCATACACCACAGGAAAATCAAACAACAATTCCTAAACATGATTAGTTCATTTATTGGTGGGAACATGTAAGGCGGGAGTGATAGGTCAGTTCTAAAGCGGGGTACACATTCAAAATGATTGGTTAGGCCGTGCAATGCCTCTGTGCCAGGCCTCACAGGGTCCTAGGTTATTAAAAAACCAGGCGGTCAGGGGGAATATTTACTGGGTACTCCGGGAATTGTCCTACAAGCTACAGGAATTTCAGGTTTTGCGTGTAGCATAGGAACTTAACAATACCTGGTCCTTTACATTTTAACACAAGCCTTGCTGCTTAAAAACTTTACAACACCCGGTCTTTTACACTTTAACTTTTACACTTTAATTTCAATTTCTTTTACCCTTACAGATCACTCCTGGTGCACAAGAAGGGTGTCCAAGCCACCCTGACTTTAGGCAAATGAGGGCCAAGGGAGCTTATTTTGGACACTGTCTTGGGCTTTGCCCCTCATGGAAACCTCCAGCCAGATGTTATGATGAGTGCCTTTATGGAAGAAGAGGAGGTCAATGTGGGATTGTTTTGGTATTAATTGTGGTCATTTGTGTGACGGTTGGAAGAGATGACAGGGTCCACCTGGGCTTGAAGTCTGGTGTGAATCCCCTTAGAGACTGAGTTCTGGAACTGACCTCAGAGAAGTATTGCATGAATTGTGTTGAAATTTTAGGAGGCCACGCATGAGAGTCGCTCTTATAAACTGAGATCAAGGCCCAGGGTGGCTTTCCACAGAGCACTGGGAATATCAGCCAAGATATCCCATGATTTTATTCTTAAAGACTTGGTAGCCATAGTTCAGAGTCAAAACACACATGGAACTCACAACGTATACCTCAATGGGCCTGACTATATTTGACCTTTTGGCCACTCTTTGGGAAGTCTTGCCTATGAGAGTTCTCCAGAGTTTCATTGAAATGAGCTTCCTCAACATTTAGTGGTTCTTGAAACCCACAGTGCCTCCAACTTCATCCTTGAAAAATGGCTAGATAAATACCATGAAATTTTTGAAAATCCCATGACCAGGTGGAACTGGAGAATCTTTAGGTGTCCTGTTGCTGATCATGAGTATACTAGAGGGTGCCTTGATTGACTGGGTTTCATAAAAATAATGTAGAAAAAAGATGCCAGTAAGTTGGAGCCTGCTGAGTAGTGGGCCTAGAGCAGCGGTGGGCAGGTGTGCAGGTGTGTGATAAAACATCTGTGGTAGGTCCATGTGGTTTGGCCATTGGCTACCATATGGCTTGTGAAGGACATGGTGCAGCCAGCAGACCCTTATTTGTAAAGGCATTTTGATATATGGAGAGGTTTCAGGGCAATTTTCAGAATCAGGTTGACATGGTCAATGGTGCAAGCTATGTGGGAAAGAAGCCTGGTTGGTGCATTCTCCTGCAGACCGTGACCCACCACAGTGACAGAACTCTCTCCAGCACTGTGTCCCAGTTGAAATTGTTGTATTTCGTGAAGCAAATACCAAAGTCCCAGTGTAGCAGCAAGAACCACAACAGAAAGTGGAAGAGGACCAAATGGCTTCACAGTCCACACGGGGTGACACTTAGCCCCCAGTGGCCACAGTTTACCTACAAAGAGAGAATTCAGCACTGCTGCCTCAGGTTCATTGGAAAATAAGAAACCATGTCCTCCAGGTCACATAGATGCAGACCCAGCTTTGATGGGCTCACTATAAAGGAAGCTAAAGCTCCTGACAACAACATATATTTCAAGTGCCCAACCTCAGAGGCAGTTTCTCAAAAAGTATTTAGGCCAGCAGAGCTCCATGTTTGTGGAGTGTTTACCATGTCCCTTACTTATGGAAACTGCTCTATCACCTCCAAGGTTGGGAACTCCTGAGCGTATTCCATTCCAGATATGTATTCACGTATTTTCTAACTCTTCTCCTCTAATTGTGTCTTACTTGTGGCAAAGGTAATGTCAAGGCATTGTTGTGGATGAAAGTGGGAAGATTTTTGTGAAGCACATATTTGTATACACATTGGATTCATTTTCCAATTTTCCATTCAAAATACTGAATCCCTGACACAAAACTATACCCTACTAGACTCTGACTACTATTCCTAATATGATGGAGAAAAATAACTCAAACAGAATAGAAATACAAGCAGTTCAGAAGAGGCATGGTGTATAGTTGGCCTTGCCGTTTGCATTATGTAGGTTAGGTGTTATAAATCTAGTTAATTTTTAATTGAAATAGTTCTCCATGTGTTTTTAAAGTTAATGAATATGTGAATTCCTGTATCCCTTTCTCTGTAGCCTATTCAGCACATGTATTTTTATATGCACATATAGAATCCTACCTGGTATCACATATACATTCTTGTGAGGTGGCTGACTTGGCAGATACAAATTATGAGAAGAGATCACTCCTGCTAAATGCTGTTGGATCTTAAAATTCAACCTATGGGTGACCTTCCTAGTTGAACAACATTATTCATAAATCCATGTTCATTAAAATTAATATTTCGGGATCTATGGATGATATATATTTCACCATGAATTTCGATTGGCATATATATTGCCACTTTATAATGTCTGTGTGTGTTTTGTATATATATATATATATATACTCTCCAGATTTTTCACAATATGTATATATATATATATATATATATATATATATATATATATATACTCTCCAGATTTTTCACAATATGAAATATATGTGTCTTATTATTCACTCCCTAAATACATTCATATTCATGTATGTGGATTTGTAATCAACTTTGCACAAGATTATTCTCAGAAATATTCATCCACCTGAAATACTTATTTGTTTCCTAGTACTGAAAACAAACTTCAGTGAAAGGTGCATACAAATCCTAATATTTCTACAGTAACTTACCAAGTTTAAGATCAATGCAAGTAGATTCCTATGGGACATGATGTGTATTTTGACGTTCATTTTTATTTAAAACTGGTACAGTACTATTTCTTCAGTTTATGCACATCCATGGATAAATTTTTCACCCAAAATTTCAAAATTAAAGACATTTGTTTCACTTTCAATCACTTCCTGCTTCCGAACACATGTAGTCCTCCAGGTTTTTCGACTGGTCGTTTCATGAGACTTCTTAACAAACACATTATTTTCGATTTCCATAATCACTTTTGAAGGAAATCTCACACACCCTCTTCATGATAAACCGTAACCCTAATATTACCATTAGACTTATAATTGGTTGTAATGAATGTATGTATACCAATATCAATATAAGATTTCCTGTATATTTTCAGATATCAATTTATTCTAATTCCAATTTCTAAAGTTGGATCCAGTTATATTATCTATTCACAGTACGATCTATTCATGCATCATCTCTATATTCATTGACACAGGGTACACCTATTTGTATACCCAATACTAATTTATGGCTTTTAAAAATATTGCTTCCCATAATGGTGGAAGAAATACTCATGTCACCTGATCTACATATACATTTTATCACAGTAATATTCTGGACAAAAATGCAAAGGTCACACTTATGATTGTACCAAACCCTAAATTGAAAGTGAGTATATATTACTAAAAACATCCTTGTCCAGGATGCCTAATTCTCCCAAGTGTCAATATTGTTGGGGACTATATATTTGTTTCTTCCTATGATTATATATTCAACCTCAACCCTGTTGAAAATGTCTAATCCTATCACGCATTTTATAATTTGTCTGATTTCCTAATGTCTCTATTGAGACCTGCTTTCCTACATATTTTCCCCAGTTCATCATTGTGACTGACTCTTCACATGTGCTGACATTTACATTCACTCTCTAAACGAAACCCTATTGCTAAAAAACTATTGGTCCAAATCGAAGACTCACTCTTCTTCCTAAACCTACTATCTTCCAAATCCTACCGACTATCCATTTTTGACTGGATGTTCTCTTCGACATTCAGGCATCTGAGGTGCAACGTTTTATTCCATTGTGTATAGATTTATCTGAGACTAAAATGCAGAATGTAATTCAAAGCTAAATATCCCAAAGAAGGGCCCAATGCCCTTTCTGGCTTCAAATCGTAACTAGATTTATGTTTTCATACATATATTTCAAATATATATTCTTATAAATTTTGCAGGTTCCCAATACCATTATTCATCCAGCAGAATGATTCCTAACACAAGTCAAATATGTTATTGACCCTAACCATAAACTGTTCCCTCATTCTAAATTTACAGAGAGGAGGGACAGAGTTGGTCTTACAATACAGGAAAGTAGGGGATCTTCCACCTGCTGAGAACCTCAAAGTTCCATGCAGAAATGTTGACTGAAGAAGATGTAGGCAGCTATGAAGGACCTGAGAGAACAAAAGTCATGTTCAATGGCAAACAACCTGTTCAGGATGAAGGGTTCTGTCTGAATCAGCCTCTCACATCTTAATTTAGAGAAGATGGACCAAACCAGGCCTGTGTGGGTAGCTGTTTCTGGGTGCCTATGGTTGTATACCATTCTAAATTGTGAAAGTGTCACAGGAAGTAGGGGCAGCCTCCTTCTCATGTGACACTTGGAAGCCACTGGTAGGACAAAGTGGTTGCCAAGGCAGTGACCTCATTCAGTTCCTAAAGGAAGTGACCTCACCTCACTTCCTTGGTGATGGAAATCTCTGAACTTGGGATTCATGAAGCCAGGCACCCAGAGCCAGTCCCAGTCCCAGTCCCAGTGGTCTCACTTGTTTGGATTTACCAAGGACAGTGTCAGTCTTTCTTGGTACCTACTAATGTGAGGATGGCCAAATGCCAGGAAAGCTCTAAAGAGGGGTCATTCCTGAGAAAGCAGGTAGTTGCTCACCTCTGGGTCCTGACACCTGCACAGAGTTGGCCAAGGAGACCAGATCTGAGACAGATCAGGCCATTCCATGGGAATATAGTATGGCTCACCAGTCAGAGGACACTCCGGATAGTCACAGAACTTCTTGGGGGAAGGAGGTGCCTTTGTGGGTGTGGGGGTGTGTTTCTGGTTTTGTCTCATGTTCAGAGAATAGGTAGGCAAGGCGCTTTTTTTGGTGTGGAATGAACTGTTTCTAGTAAGTCATTTGACAAGGCGAGTGTTTCTATGTCTGTCTATCACACTGTGTCCGTGGTTGCAGATATTAGAAAAGAAAATGCATCAATGGATGTGTCCTGTCTAGTAGAAAGCTTTCCAGCATTCATCCTGTCCAATTTATGAATGGATTTCTGATTGCCTTTTCGATGGATAACACCTGCAATCTTCCTAAGTTTCAGTTTTCTTCTGGACTTCTGCCCCTCTCCAGAATAGGCTCATGGTTTTATGTCTAAGGTATGTACCACTTCCAAGCTCTGTGCCATGACCATGTACTGGATAGCTCAAAGGAATGGCGAGCATCTCTGAAAAATCAGATATTAGTGTGACCATTAAATCTCAGTGGAGAAACCCTGCTTTGGGCCTTTTGCTTACCTATTGTTCTGTTGCCCTGAATGTCAGGAAGTTCTTTGCCTCAGGCCACCCCTTTGTGAAGCCTGAAGAAAACAGTTTTCAAATGGAAATGAATGGGCAACACCTGTGGCTCTTTGCTTAATTGCTTTGGAAAGGGATGTGTCTGAATCAGCCTCTTGGCCCTGTGTTAGGCTGTAGCTTAGATTCTCAGCACCTGATGGATCTAAAGAAAGATCCCATGGGTGCATTAAAAACCAAAATGGCCAAAAGAGCAGTCATTGTTTATGAAGACTCTCGCCTTCCTCTCTAAGGTTCCTGACATCCATCAAGTGAGAATAGGGATCCTTTGTTTCAAAAGAGTTCTTCAAAGCCCTGCAGAGGCTATCCCATAGGTGCTTGGGTTTTCTCATGACCCCAATTTACTTGAAGAATCTAAACCCTACAGTCAGTAGGCCTCAAATTGGAGAAGCCAAGCTGTATTAACGGCAGGCCGATTTGATCACTCCTGTTTCACAGTCAGGATTTCCAGGCCACACTGACTTTAGGCAAATGAGGGGCAAGGGAGGTTATTTTGGACACTGTCCTGTCTTGCGCCCCTCATGGAAACTTCCATCCAGAGGTTATGATGAGTGTCTATATGGAAGAAGAAAAGGGCTATGTTTGAGCGTTTTGTTTGGAATTGTGGTAATTTGTGTGGCACTTAGAAGAAAAGACTGGGTCCACCTGGGCTTGAACTCTGTTGTGATTCCTCTTAGAGAATGAATTCTGGAACTGACCTCAGAGAAGTATTTTCATGAATTGTGTTTGGTTTTTACTAGGCCATGCATGAGAGTCGCCCTTGGAACCTGAGATCTAGGTGCAGGGTGGCTTTCCCCAGAGCACTGGGAATCTCAGCCAGGATATCACATGATTTTATTCTGAAAGACTTTGCAGCCACAGTTGAGAGTCAAAACACACATGGACCTCACATTGTAGACCTCAATGGGCCTGGCTTCATGTGACCTTTTGGCCACACTTTGGGAAGTCTTGCCTGTGAGTGTTCTCTAGAGCTTTCATTGAAATGAGCTTCCTCAACATTTAATGGTTCCTGAATAAATTGAAACCCAAAGAGCCTCCAACTTCATCCTCGACAAATGGCTTGATAAATACCATGAAATTTTTGAAATTCCCATGACCAGGTGGCACTGGAGAACTTTTGGATATCCTGTTGCTGACCATCAGTGTACCAGACAGTGCCTTGACTGACTTTGTTTCATGAAAATTGTGTAGGACAGTGATGCCAGTAAGTTGGAGCCTGCTCATTAGTGGGCCTAGAGCAGTGGTGTGAAGGTGTGTGATAAAACATGTGTGGTGGGGCCATGTTGATCTGCCATTGGCTTGCAAATGCCTTGTGACTAACAGGGTACAGCAAGCAGACCCTTATATGTAAAGGCATCTTGTTATATGGATAGGTTTATGGGCAATGTTCAGAATCAGGTTGGCTACCTGGTACCACACGTACATTCTTGTGAGGTGGCTGACTTGGCAGATACAAATTGAGAGAAAAGATCACTCCTACTAAACCCCATTGAAACTGAATATTCAACATATGGGTGAGCTTTCTAGTTGAACAACATTATACATAAATCCATGTTCAGTAAAATGAATATTTTTAGATCTGTGGATAATATATATTATATGATGAATTTTGATTGACATATATATTGCTACTTTTTTGTCTGTGTGTGTTTTGTGTGTGTGTGTGTATATATATATATATATATATATATATATATATATATATACACACTCTCCAGATATTTCAAAAAATGAAATATATGTGTCTCATATACACTCCCTAAATTCATTCATGTTCATGTATCTGGATTTATAATCAACTATTCACAAGATTATTCTCAGAAATATTCATGCACCTGAAATTTGCCTAATGCTCTCAAATATCAATCCTATTGGTGTCTACATATTTGTTTTTTCCTAAGATTATATATTCAAACTCAATCCTTTTCAAAATATCTAGTCCTGTCACTCACTTTGTAATTTCCCTGATTTCATAATGTCTCTATTGATATCTGCTTTCCTACATATTTTCCCCAGTTCATCATTGTGACTGACTCTTCAACTGTGCTCACAGTTACATTCACTCTCTAACTGAAACCGTATTGCTAAAGAACTTTTGTTCTAAATTCTATACTCACTCTTCTTCCTAAACCTACTGACTATCTTCCTAATCCTACCAACTATACCTTTTTCACTGGATGTTCTCTTCTACATTCAATCATCCAAGTAAATGTCGGGCAAGCTTCGGAGAAGGAGACGATCAACAGAGTACTCATGATACAGCAAAAGGTTTATTGGGTTTCCAGCATGCTGGGGCTCAGAGCTCACTTTAATAGAGCAGATAGCCCTGAGAATAGCTTAAGTAGAGTTTGTATACTTTCCCTGGAGAAGGCAGGGAGGGAAGTTTATTGATGGGTCACGACGAGTGGGCAGTTTGCATGCAACTGGGTGAGGGAGTACATTCTGTAGTTTGGCAGTTGGGGACAGCACATTTTGGGAACAAGTTTTGCAAGCATTTCTCAAGATTTCAACAGTTTTTTGTTAAGCATAGGGAAATACAGGAAGTGACAAGTACTTATTTTATTAACCTTTCATTCCTCACTTCTTTTTCTGGCTACTTTTAATCATAAAAATTATCATTGGGGGGTTTCACATTCTATGTCTCCTAGTGGGGTATTACCATAAGTTTAACTCGTCCAATTTGAGCCTGGAGAAAAGAAATTACACGGTTGAGAAAACAGGGTTTTATAGTTATCAATAATATGAGGATTATTATTGGACCGGCCAGGGTTGATAAAAACGTAGTTAACCAGGGGCACTGTGTGAACCAAGACTCAAACAACCCTTTTTGGGTCTCTCTCTCTCTCTTGTTGATGCTCTTTAATGTGTCTTTTTAATTTACTCATAGATTTTATTACAACTCCAGTATGTTCGGCATAAAAACAACATTCTTCCCTCAATGCAGCACAAAGGCCCCCTTCTTTAATGAAGAGGAGGTCCAAACCTCAACTGTTCTGTAAAACAACTTCAGAGAGAGAGGTTAAAGTTTCATGCAAAGCTCTGATGGTGGTTTCTAATATCTTAGTTTTGGTCTATTGCTGCTTCTAATTGGGTCATTTATTGTGTCACATGGACAAGGGCAGTGGTTCCTGGGCCCACCCGTGCAGCAAATCCTATTCCTAATATGATGGCTAAAGTGAGGGATATATGCTCCCAGTGGAACCTGGTTGTATGTCCCCCTATTTGATCTTCAAATGAACCTGCTTCATAATAGAGCACTCTGGGAAACATCTGCACCATTACACGATTAATCACATCTGTTGACCATTTCATGAAAACATAAACAAGGTTTAAGTATATAGAATTATTCTGTTGTAAGGACGGACAAGCCAAGGCACCTAAGATAGCACTAAAGACAGGGAAACAGTCCTATTTGGTTGCAACCGGATTCAGAGGGCATTGCTTCTGTTGTAATCAATTAATCCCCTGAAACTCAAGTTTAGGTAGTTTCAGAATTTTGTACCCAACATGTAAGGGAAGGTGCTCAGAAGCTCACAGTCTGCAGAAGTTCAAAAACGCAGTATTTGTTCCTGTTTTTCCCCTGTTCTGGGCAAGTTAACTTTTAAAGGACACCTGGGAGGGGGAGAGCTTTTTCTTCCCTTTCTTATTTTACCCCTGCCAGCTGTTACCATGGAGACCAGTTGGTAACTTCTTTATCTTAGAAATGTAGCCATCTCTGTGAATCCCCAGCTCAAGGACAGAGGCCTTGTTCACATATTTTGTGAAAAACTAGTAAAAGGGTGTCTACCTGAGAAGTGCTGATTTTTTTAGCCACTGGCCAAGTAGAACAGGGCAACACGAAAAGAGGAAGTTTATCTACATTGAACTCTTTTATAGGGACTCTTTTGCTGAAAGTCCTAAAGTCAGCCATGGTGAAGACTTCTGGAGAAGGTCAGTTAAGACTTTTCTGTGGGCCTAGTGCAGAGGGGGAAGACGGGGAAGGTGGGCTGAGATCAGCTCCGTGGATCTGAGAATGAGGAAGGAGAGATGTAAAAGAATAATGGGAAACGGGTTTGAGATTTTCCTAGCAACAAAAACTTGAGCAGTAGAACAGGTAGAGCAGAGAGGATGATGGGAGTGAGTATCTCAAAACGCATATGAGGGACGTTTAATTATTAGTAAACTGTTTTCAGTGATGACAAACCAACTTTAAAGGCCATTTTTATTACATCTTAGGTAGGGGACTGAGGGCTCTCCTCAGCTGGTTTGAGCTTTGGTTTAGCTGGTAAGAAGACCTGGCGGGACCCGGTGCGGGCACTGACAGGACAAGAGAGGAGTGAGTGGGTGGAGGGGTACTTCAGTAACTGCTGCCTCAGCAAGGAGGCAATGGTCTGAGAATGAGAACCGGCAGAGGTTTGGGTTTTTGATCTAGTAATTGGAGGGGAGAAATCAGGTTGCTGAGGTGGGAGTGACAGCAGAGTGTCTGGAGCAGAAGGCTGAGGGTGAGGATCTATTGGAGAAGCATAGTTCAGGATGTGAGTGAAGGAGGGAAAAGGTCACGCAGAATTTGAGGATCTAGAGACCCCTCTGGGGGCCATCGGTTCTTCTTATCTAATTGGTAATATGGCCAATGATGTGTACTGAATTTGATGAGGAGTTTGGGTTCCATCAGGCAGCCCCTGTTTGCTCACATCCCCATGACTTACAGAAGAAGTCGGCTTTCCCCCCACACAGCCGTGACTGTGGCTTTGAGAGTCTGCCCGGCAAACATAGTAATCTAGGCTAGCCAACCTGCATCTGGCTTGCATGTCCCTTCATCCATAATGTTTGTTTCCATTATCTATGCTACAGAAGTAATTTAATGGAATTTTAGTGGTATCCTCTTCATCAGGGATATCCCAATAGGTAAGACCTATAGCCAGCTGACAAATGTCTGGGAGGAGTGATGGCCACCAAGTCCCTCAGGGGGCTGTATGTGAGATAGATTATACTTCTTTTCCAGTAGGATTTGTGATCAGCCATCACTGCTGAATGGGCTGATGTGGCTTAGGACTACTTGTGGCCAAGGAGAGAGTCCACAGACTTATCCACATGGCGAATACGCAATTTGAAGGTTTTACCAATCTTTTCCAGTTTCCAGCCAGAGTCTGGACAGGGCGCAGGCTTGAGATGAGAGGCATGGATCCAGAAATTGATTCCGTCTACCTTTACCACTGGAGGTGTTATAAGTAGCACCGGCTATGGTCCTTTCCAGCGGGGTTTCAAGCATGATACCTGATGTCGTCTTACGTAGATGAAGTCTCTTACTTGATATCGATGTGGAGTCCCTTTGTCCCCAGTTTGATAGGCAGTGGCCAGCTGTTTACACAGGTATCACTGAGTTCGTTTTAGAGCTTTAAGTCTGTCAAGCAAGGGGGTGTGGATGGAATGGTTAGGTCTTTGAGTCGGGCTTAGGTCCCTTACTGCAGGAGGGCAACAATAGAGAATTTCACAGGGGCTAAGGTTACTCAAAGAAACAGAGGGAGTATTTCTTGCATGAAACATTGCATAAGGCAGGAGCATAGTCCAATCTTTTATGCTGTTCTCTAAGTTTAATTTTCTTAAGGTCTCTTTAATGGTTCAATTTATTCTATCTGCCTGTCCTGAACTCGGGTATCTATAAGCACAATATAACTTCCAATTAATTCCCTGGTTCCTGGCTAACCCCTGACTTACCTGGGCCATGAACACCGGTCCATTATCAGACCCTATTACCGGCTTAGCTTCCTCCAATGGTAAAGAGGCTGAGTCAGCAGCAGTGAAATCCATTTGAGGGTGTTGTGGGTTAGGGGACAAGGGCAGGGGATTAGTAAGGGAAGAAGAGTCCAGTAGAGTCAAATCTGTGACTCGGGGAGAACAGGGGGTGGAGGAGGAGGAGGTTGAGAGGGTTTGAGAGATCATGGGGGAAGGAGTAGGAGCAGAGGCAGGGGTAAGGAAAGGCTTCACCCATGGAGGAGGAGATTTGCAGATGTTCTGCCAAGTTAAGATATATGGCTGTTGATCCAGATGGCTATGTGTCCCCGGCTGAGATAATATCTCTGAATTTTTAAATTAGTGTGAAGTAGAAAGATCCTTCTAGGGGCCATCCGAATTCAAAGGTGGGCCATTCTGAGGCACAGAGATTCTGCCAGGTCCAGCATTTTACTAAAACAAGAAAGATTCTGAGCTCTTAAGCGGACTTTGTTCCAGTGATCAAGGGTCAGGGACAGAGGCATTGAACTGCTCTGTCCCATAATGAAAGGTACACAAACAGCAAAAGCAAGGACACATGACACAGATAAGACAAGACCATAAACACAGGCAATGGACGTCAAACACTGAAACCAGGAATGAGTAGCCGGCAAAACCCGATGGGATGACAATACCGAATCTGAAAGAAAATATCACTGAGTTGAGGAGACTATTGTTCCTTAATTTCCCGAGTTTTCTGCGGCGTCCCTCAGGGAGGTGCCCTGTGTCTCCATGACACGTCTCTCAGCCACCTTCGGAGGGAGCTCAGGCTCTTCATCGCCAGAGATTTTGCCAAGCCCTAACATGAAACCTGAAACCAGAAAGAGGCGCCTTACTTGCTCCTAGAGGAGCCCATTGGGGTCTCTCGTCTGCCACTGCCAGAACTCGGTGGAACCTCAATATGTAAAGGTCGGGCGAGTGTCGAAGGAAGAGACCACCAAGAGTCTGTCTCATGCAACAGCAATGGGTTTATTTGGGGTTCAGCATGCTGTGGCTCAGAACTCACTTAAATAGAGCAGAGAGCCCTGAGAACACCTTAAGCACAGCTTATATACTTTCCTTGGAGAGGGAAGAGAGGGAAGTTTACTAATGGGTGAGGGCATGTGGGCGGTTTGCATGACACTGAGTGAGGGAGTACATTCTGCAGTTTGGCAGTTGGGAACAGAACATTCTGGAAACAAGATTAGCAAACATTTCTCAAGATTTCAACAGTGTTTTGTTAAGCATACAGAAAAACAGGAAGTGACAAGTACCTATTTTATTAACCTTTCACTATGGACTATCCCTTTTCGACTAGATGTTCCTTCTACATTAATTCATCCAAGGTACAAGGTCCTATGGCATTGTATATCGATTTAATTGAGACACCTCTGCAGAACGTAATTCAAAGCTGCATATCCAAATCAAGAGCCCAATGCCCTTCTGGACTTCAAATCATACTTAGATTTCTGTTTTCATACATATATTTCACCTATATATTCTTATACACATAGCAAGTTCCCAATACCATTATTCATCCAGCAGAATGATTTCTAACCCAAACCGAACATGTTATTAACCATAACCATACACTGTTCCCTCAATCTAACTTTACAGAAGAGCAGGGAAAGAGTTGATCTTACAATACTGAAATGTAGGGAATCTTCCACCTGCTGAAAACCTCAAAGGTCCATGCAGAAATGATCCCTGGAGAAGAGGTAGGCAGCTATGAAGGACCTGAGAGACCAAAAGTCATCTTCCATGGCAAACAACCTGGTCAGGATAAAAGGTTGTGTATGAATCAGCTTCTCTTCTTAACGTAGAGAAGTTGGACCAAACTAGGCCTGTGTGGAGATCTATTCCTGGGTGCCTATTGTTGATATACCATTCTAACTTGTGAAAGTGTCACAGAAAGTAGGGGCAGCCTCCGTATCATGGGACCCTTGAAAGCAACAGTTAGGACAAAGTGGTTGCCAAGACAGTGACCTCATTCAATTTCTGAAGGAAGTGACCTCACTTAACTTCCTTGGTGATGGAACTCTCTGAATTTGGGATCCAGGAAGCCAGCCACCCAGAGCCAGTCCCTGTCCCAGTCCCAGTGGTCTCACTTGTTTGGATTCAGCAAGGACAGAGTCAGTCTTTGTTGGTACCTACAGATGTGAGGAAGGCCAAATGAGAGGAAATCTCTGAAGCGGGGCTTTTCCTGAGAAAGCAGGTAGTGGCTCACCGCTGGCTACTGAGAACTTCACAGAGTTGGCCAAGGAGACCAGATCTGAGACAGGACAGGCCAATTTGGGGGAACATATTATGGCCCACAAGTCAGAGGACACTCTGGATAGTCACAGACCTACTTGGGGGAAGGAGGTGCCTTTGTGGGTGTGGTTGTGGGTTTGTGGTTTTGTCTCATTTTCCTAGAATAGGTATTAAAGTCGGTTTGTTTGGATTGAAGTTTAGTGTTTCTAGTAAGTCTTTTGACATGGCGAGTGTTTCTATGTCTCAGTATTTCACTGTGTCCGTGGTTGTATGCATTAGAAAAGAGAATGCATCAATGGATGTGTCCTGTCTAGTAGAAAGCTTCTCAGCATTCAAATTGCCCCATTTATGAATGGACTGTAGCTTGCCCTATTGATGCGCAACACCTGCTATATTCCTAAGTTCCTGTTTTCTTTCTGAATTATGGCCACTCTACAGAATAGGACCACGGTTTTTTGTTCACGATATGTACCACCTTCAAGCTCTGTGACTGGCCATGTACTGGATAGCTGAAAGAAATGGCAAGCATCTCAGAAAACTCAAGTATCAGTGTGACCAGGAAATTCTCAGTGGAGCAACCCTGCTTTGGACCATTTGCTTACCTATTGTTCTGTTTTCCTGAATTTCAGGAAGGTCTTTGACTCAGGCCACCCTTTTGTGAAGCCTGAAGAAAACAGTTTTCAAATGGAAATTATTGGGCATACATGTGGCTCTTTCCTTAACTGCTTTGAAAAGGGATGTGTCTGAATCAGCCCCTTGGCTCTGTATGAGGCAGTGGCTTAGATTCTCAGCACCTGAGGGATCTAAAGAAATTTCCCATGCGTGCATTCAAAACCAAAATGGCCAAAAGAGCAGTCATTGGCATGAAGTCTCTCGCCTTCCTCTGTAATGTTCCTGACCTCCATCAAGTGAGAATAGGAATCCTTTGGGTCAAACGAGTTCTTCAAAACCTGCAGAGGCTAGCCCATAGGTGCTTGGGTTTTCTCATGACTCCAATTCACATAAAGAATCAATATCTGACAGTCAGTAGGCCTCAAATTGGACAAGCAGAACAGTATTAACATCAGGCCTATTTGATCACTCCTGGTTAACAGGAAGCGTGTCCAGGCCACCCTGACTTTAGGCAAATGAGGGGCAAGGTGGATTATTGTGGATACTGTCTTGGTCTGCGCCCCTCATGGAAACCTCCAGCCAGAGGTTATGATGAGTGTCTATATGGAAGGAGATGAGGGCCATATGGGAGTGTTTTGGTTTTAATTGTGGTCAATTGTGTGGTAGTTGGAAGAGATGACTGTGTCCACCGGAGCTTGAACTCTAGGTGTGATTACCCTTAGAGACTGAGTTCTGGAACTGACCTCAGAGAAGTATTGCAAAAAATAGTGTTGGGATTTTAGGAGGTCACGCATGAGAATCACCCTTGTAATCTGAGATCTAGGCCCAGGATGGCTTTCCACAGTGCTCGGGGATTCTGAGCCAGGATATCAAATGATTTAATTCTTAAAGACTTGGGACCCTTAGTTGAGAATACAAACACACATGGATCTCACTTTGTATACCTCAATGGGCCTGGATTCATGTGACCTTTTGGCCACTCTTTGGGAAGCCATCCCCGTGAGTGATCTCCAGAGCTTTCATTGAAATGAGCTTCCTCACCATTTAATGGTTCCTGAATTAATTGAAACCCACAGTGCCTCCAACTTCATCCTTGAAAAATGGCTAGATAAATACCATGAAATTTTTGAAATTTCCATGACCAGGTGGCACTGGATAAACTTTGAATGTCCTGTTGCTGATCATGATGGTACCAAACTGTGCCTTGATTGACTGGGTTTCGTGAAAATGTTGTAGAACAGAGATGCCAGTAAGTTGGAGCCTGCTGAGTAGTGGGCATAGAGCAGTGGACTGTAGGTGTGTAAATAAATATTTTTGGTAGGATCACCTGGATCTTCCATTGGCTTCCAAAAGACTTGTTACTGACATGGTGCAGGCAGCCGACCCTTATATGTAAAGGCATCTTTTTATATGGAGAGGTTTCAGGGCAATGTTCAGAATCAGGTTGCTATAGTCAAGTGGGAAAGCTATGTGGGATTAAAGCCTGGTTCGTACATTCTCTTGTCGACCATGACAAACCACACGTGACAGAACTCCCTCTATCATTGTGTCCCAGTTGAACTCCTTGTATTTCATGAATCTAATACGAAACTCCCAGTTCAGGAGTAAGAAACACCTGAAAATTGGAGCATGACCAAATGGCTTCACAGACCACACGGGAAGACACTTAGCTCCCAGTGGCCACAGTTTACCTACAAAGAGAGAATTCAGAACTGCTGCCTCATTTTCATTAGAAAATAAGGAACCATGTCCTCCAGGTCACATAGATGCAGACCCAGATTTCATGGTATCACTACAAACGAAACTAAATTTCCTGACAATTACAAATATTTCATGTGCCCAACCACAGAGGAAGTTTCTCAAGAAGTCTTTAGGCCAGCAGAGCTCCATGTTTGTGAAGTGTTTACCCTCTCCCTTACTTTTGGAAACTGTTCTTCTACTTCCAGTGTTGTGAACTTCTGAGCATTTTACATTTCTCATATGTATTCACAGATTTTCTAACTCCTCTCCTCTAATTGTGTCTTACTTGGAGTGATGGTTATGTCAAGTCATTGTTCTGGAAGAGAGTGGGAAGTTGTTCCTGTAGTACATGTTTGCATACACATTAGATTAATTTTTCTATTTTCCATTTGAAATACTGAATCCCTGACACCAACCCATACCCTACTAGAATCTGACTACTAATCCTAATATGATGGAGAAAAAGAAACCTAACTGAATAGAAATACAGTCCTTTCATAGGAAGCATGGTGTATACTTGTATTTGCCTTCTGCTTTATCAAGAGTATTTGTTTTAAATCTAGTCAACTTTTTATTATAATATTTCTTCATGAGTTTTTAAAGTTATCACATATGTAAATTCCTGTCTCCCTTTCTCTGTATCCTATTCAGCACATGTATTTTTTATGCACATATACTATCCTACCTGGTATCCCACGTACATTCTTGTGAGCTCACTGACATTGGAATATAAAAATTGTGAAAAGAGATGACTCCCCCTAAATACTGATTGAACTGAAAATTCAACCTGTGGGTGAGCTTCCTAGTAAAAAACATTATACATAAATCCATGTTAAGTAAAATGAATATTTTTGGATATGTGGATGAATTATATTTTATGATGAATTTCAATTGGCATATATATTTCTACATATTAATTTGTGTGTGTGTGTTTGTGTGTGTATTTGTGTGTATATATATATATATTCTCCAGAATTTCCAAAATATGAAATATATGTATCTTATTATACACTCCCTAAATTCATTCGTATTCATGTATTTGGGTGTATAATCAACTTTACACAAGATTATTCTAAGAAATACTCAACCACCTGAAATACATATTGGTTTCCTACTACTGAAAACTAAGTTCAGTGAATGGTGCTTACAAATCCTAATATTTCTACTGTAACTGACCCAGTTTAACATCAATGCAAATAGATTTCTATGGGACATGATGTGTATTTTGAAGTTCATTTTTATTAAACACTGGTACATTAAAATTTTTTCAGTTTATGTACATAATAGGATATATCTTTTTCATTCACAACTTCACAAATTT
Organism: Callospermophilus lateralis; assembly: GCF_048772815.1. NCBI lineage: Eukaryota > Metazoa > Chordata > Mammalia > Rodentia > Sciuridae > Callospermophilus > Callospermophilus lateralis. The sequence goes on along the minus strand of NW_027511947.1, from coordinate 43,221 downwards.
TTAGGCATTTGGTTCACTTTCAATTACTTACTATTTCAGAACACATGGATTCCTCCATATTTCTCTACTGGTCTTTTCACTTGACTTCATTCTAAACACATTATTTTCGATTCCATTATCATTGTTCAAGCAAAACTCACTCTTCATGATAAACTGTAACCCTAATATTACCATTAGATATATAACAGGTTGGAATGAATGTATGTATATCAATATAAGATTTCATATATTTTTTTTCAGATGCAAATTCAATCCATTATTTAAAGTTGGAACCAGTTATATACTTTATTCACAATATGGTCTATTCATGCATCATCTGAATAATCATCAACACAGGGTACACCTTTTCGTATCCCCAGTACTAATTTATAAGTTTTCAGGATATTGCTCCCCATAATGGTGGAAGAAAGACTCATGTCACCTGATCTACATATACATTTATCACAGTAGTATTCTCGACACAAAATGCAAAGGTCACACTTATGATTGTACCAAAGCCTAAATGGAAAGTGAGCATGGATTATTAAAAACATCTGTCCAGGTTGAGTAATGCTCTAATGTCAATCCTCTTTGTTACTACATATTTGTTTTTTCCTAAGATTATATATTCAACCTCAAGCCTTTTGAAAATATCTAATCCTATCACTCACTTTATACTATGCCTGATTTCTTAATGTCCCTATTGATATCTGCTTTTCTACATATTGTCCCCAGTTCATCATTGTGACTGTAACTTCAAATGTGCTGACATTTACATTCACTCTCTATCTGAAACCCTATTGCTAAAGAACTTTTGGTCCAACTCCTATACTCACTATTCTTCCTAAACCTACTGACTATCTTCCTAATCCTACAGACTATCCCTTTTTGACTGCATGTTCTCTTCTACATTCAAACATCCGAGGTACACGGTCCTATGCCATTGTATATCGATTTATCTGAGACCTCGGTGCAGAACATAATTCAAGCTAAGTATACCAATCGTGGTTTCAATTCCTATCTGGGCTTCAAATCTTTCCTAGATCTCTGTTCTCATACATATATTTCACGTCTATATTCTTATAAATATCACAGCTTCCCAATACCATTATTCATCCAGCATAATTATTCCTAACCCAAATCGAACATGCTATTAACCCTAACCATACACTGTTCCCTCAATCTCATTTACAGAAGAGCAGGAACAGAGTTGGTCTTACAATACAGGAAGGTAGGGGATCTTCCACCAGCTGACAACATCAAAAGTCCATGCAGAAATGATCCCTGGAGAAGATGTAGGCAGCTATGAGGGACCTGAGAGAGCAAATGTCATCTTACATGGAAAACATCCTGGTCATGATGAAAGGATGTGTCTGAATCAGCCTCTCTTTTCTTAATGTAGTGAAGATGGACCAAACCAGGCCTGTGTGGAGAGTTGATCCCGGGTGCCTATGGTTGATATACCATTCTAACTTGTGAAAATGTCAGAGCAAGTAGGTGCAGCCTCCATCTGATGGGACCCTCGGAAGGAACTGTTAGGAAAATGTGGTTGCCAGGGTAGTGACCTCATTCAGTTCCTGAAGGAAATGAACTCAACTTACTTCCTTGGTGATGAAACTCTCTGAACATGGGATCCAGGAAGCCAGGCACCCAAAGCCAGTCCCAGTGCAAGTCCCAGTGGTCAAACTTGTTTGGATTTACCAAGGACAGAGTCAGTCTTTCTTGGTACATACTGATGTGAGGTTGGCCAAATGCCAGGAAGATCTGAAGAGGGGCCTTTCCTGAGAAAGCAGGTAGTGGCTCATCGCTGGCTTCTGACAGCATCACAGAGTTGGCCACGGAGACCAGATCAGAGACAGGACACCCCAATATGGGGGAATATATCATGGCCCACAAGTCAGAGGACACTCTGGATAGTCAGAGACCTACTGGGGGAAGGAGGTGCCTTTGTGGGTGTGGTTGTGGGTTTGTTGTTTTGTCTCCTGTTCTCAGAATAGGTAGGAAAGGTGGTTTGTTAGTTTTGGAGTTGACTGTTTCTAGTAAGTCATTTGACAAGGCGAGTGTTTCTGTGTCTATATATCCCATTGTGTCCGTGGTTGTAGACATTAGAAAATAAAATGCATCAAGGGATTTGTCCAGTCTACTAGAAAGCTTCCCAGCATTCATCCTGTGCAATTTATGAATGAACTGCAGCTTGCCTTATAAATGGGCAACACTCGCCATCTTCCTAATTTCCTGTTTTCTTCCTGAATTCTGGCCACTCTCTAGAATACGCTCATGGTTTTGTGTCCAAGATATGTACCACCCCAAGCACTGTGACATGGCAATGTACTGGATAGCTGAAGGGAATGGCGAGTATCTCAGAAAACTTAGATATCAGTGTGACCAAGAAAGTCTCAGTGGAGAAACCCTGCTATGGGCCTTTTGCTTCCCTGTCTGTTGCCCTGAATGTCAGGAAGGTCTTTGCCTCCGGCAACCCCTTTGTGAAGACTGAAGAAAACAGTTTTCAAATGGAAATAAATGGGCATCACCTGTGGCTCTTTGCTTAATTGCCTTGGAAAGGGATGTTTCTGAATCTGCATCTAGGCCCTGTGTGAGCCTGTGGCTTAGATTCTCAGCACCTGATGGATCTAAAGAAAGATCCCATGTGTGCATCCAAAACTAAAATGGCAAAAAGGGCAGTCATAGTGGATGAAGTCTCTTGCCTTCCTCCAGACAAAAGCTGAATAAAGATACTATAGAACTCAATAGCACAATCAATAACCTAGACGTAACCAACATATATAAAATATATCAACCATCATCAAGTGGATACACGTTCTTCTCAGCAGCACATTGATCCTACTCCAATATAGACCATATATTATGCAATAGGGAAACTCTTAGTAAATATAAAGGTATGGAGATAATACCATGCACCATATCTGATCATAATGGATTGAAACTTTAAATCAATGAAAAAAAAGGAAGGAAAAATTCTACATCACATGGAAAATGCACAATATGTTACTGAATGATCAGTGGGTTACAGAAGACATAAAGGAGGAGATAAAAAAATTCTTAGAGACAAATGACAATAGAGACACAACATACCGGATTGTATGGGACACAATGAAAGCCGTTTTAAGAGGGAAATTCATTTCTTGTAATTCTTTCCTCAAAAAAAGAAAAAAAACAACAACAAATAAATGAACTCACACTACACCTCAAAAACCTAGAAAAGGAAGAGCAAAACAACATCAAATGTAGTAGAAGACAAGAAATAATTGAAATTAGAGGAGAAATCAATGAAATTGAAACAAAAAATCTACATTGTAAAAATTGAAATAAATAAGAGTTGGTTCTTATAAAAAATAAATATGTTCGACAGGCCCTTAGCCATGCTAACGAAGAGAAGAAGAGAGAGAACTCAAATTACTAACATATGGAATAAAGATGGAAATATCACAACACACACTACAGAAACACAGAAGATAATTAGAAAGTATTTTGAAACCCTATATTCCAATAAAATAGAAGATAAAGAAGATATCGATAAATTTCTTAAGTCATATGATCTGCCCCGATTGAGTCAGGAAGACACCCACAGTTTAAATAGACCAATAACAAAGGAAGAAAAATAAGAAACCATCAAAAGACAACCAACAAAAAAGAGCCCTGGAACGGATAGGTATACAGTGGAGTTCTACAAAACCCTCAAATAAGAATTAATACCAATACTTTTCAAGCAATTTCAAAAAATAGAAAAAGAAGGAGTTCCTCCAAATTCATTCTATGAGGCCAACATCACCCTGATTCCAAAACCAGACAAAGACACTTCAAAGAAAGAAAACTACAGACCAATACCTCTAATAAACTTGGATGCAAAAATTCTCAATAAAATCATGGTGAATTGAATACAAAAGCATATCAAAATAATTGTGCTTCATGATCAAGTAGGATTCATCCCTGGGATGCAAGCCTGGATCAATTTATGGAAATCAATAAATGTAATCCACCACGTCAATAGACTTAAAGACAAAAACCATATGATCATCTCGATAGATGTAGATAAAGCGTTTGACAAAGTACAGCATTCCTTTATGTTCAAAACACTATAAAAATTAGGGATAACAAGAACTTACCTCAACATGGTAAAAGCTATATATGCTAAACCTCAGGCTAGCATCATCCTAAATGGAGAAAAACTGAAGGCATTCCCTCTAAAATCTGGAACAAGACAGAGATGCCCTCTATCACCACTTCTATTCAGTTTAGTTCTTGAAAAACTAGCCAGAGCAATTAGACAGACAAAAGAAATTAAAGGCATAAAAATAGAAAAAGAAGAACTTAAATATTCGCTATTTGAGGATGACATGATAATATATTTAACAAACCCTAAAGGGTATGCAAAGAAACTGCTAGAGTTAATAAATGAATTCAGCAAAGTGCCAGTATATAAAATCAACAAGAAAAAATCAAAGGCATTCCTGTATATCAGCAACAAAACTTCTGAAATTGAAATGAGGAAAACCACTCCATTCACAATATCCTCATAGAAAATAAGATACTTGGGAATCAACCTAAAAAAAGAGGTGAAAGATTTATACAATGAAAGTTACATAACTCTAAAGAAAGAGATAGAAGAAGATGTTAGAAGATGGAAAAATGTACCCTGTTCATGTATAGGCAGAACTAACATCATCAAAATTGCGATATTACCCAAAGTTCTCTACAGGTTTAATGCAATGCCAATCAAAATCCCAATGGCATTTCTTGTAGAAATATATAAAGCAATCATGAATTTCATATGGAAAAACAATAGACACAGAATAGCAATAGCAATTCTAAGCAGGAAGTGTGAATCAGGATGTATAGCGATAACAGATTTCAAACTGTACTACAAAGCAATAGTAACAAAAACAGCGTGGTACTGGTATCACAAAAGTCAGCTGGACCAATGGTACAGAATAGAGGACACAGAAACCAATCCACAAAAGTACAACTTTCTTATATTTGAAAAAGGGCCTAAAAGCATGCAATGGAGAAAGGATAGCATCTTCAACAAGTGGTCCAGGGAAAATTGGAAATCCATATGCAACAAAATGAAAATGAATCCCTTTCTCTCGCCATGCACAAAAGTTAACTCTAAATGGATCAAGGAGCAAGATATAAAATCAGAGACACTGCATCTAATAGAAGAAAAATTTGGCTACGATGTACATACTGTGGGGTTGGGCTCCAAATTTTTTAATAGGACAACCATAGCACAAGAGTTAATAACAAGAATCAACAAATGGGACTTACTTAAACTAAAAAAGTTTTTTCGAAACAAGAGAAACAATAAGAGAGGTAAATAGAGAGCCTACATCTTGGGAACAAATTTTTACCCCTCACACTTCAGATAGAGCCCTAATATCTAGAATATACAAAGAACTCAAAAATTAAACAATAAGATAACAAATAAACCAATCCACAAATGGGCCAAGGACCTGAACAGAAACTTCACACAGGAGGACATACAATCCATCAACAAGAACATGAAAAAATGCCCACCATCTCTAGCAGTTAGGGAAATTCAAGTCAAAACCACCCTAAGATACCATCTCACTCCAGTAAGATTGGCAGCCATTATGAAATCAAACAACAATAAGTGTTGGCGAGGATGTGGGGAAAAGGGTACACTTGTACACTGCTGGTGGGACTGCAAAATGTTGAGGCCAATTTGGAAAGCAGTGTGGAGATACCTGGGAAATCAGGGAAAGGATCCACCATTTGACCCAGCTATCTCACTTCTCGGACTATTCCCTGAGGATCTTAAAAGAGCGCACTATAGGGATACTGCCACATCACTGATCATAGCGGCACAATTCATAATAGCTAAACTGTGGAACCAAACTAGATGACCTTCAATAGGCGAATGGATAAAAAAGGGGGCATCTATACACAATGGAGTATTATGCAGCATTAAAAAATGACAAAAATCATTGAAATTGAAGGGAAATGGATGGCATTAGAACATATAATGCTAAGCAAAGCTAGCCAATCCTTAAAAAACAAATGCCAAATGTTTTCTTTGATATAAAGAGAGCAAATAAGAACAGAACAGGGAGGAAGAGCATGAGGAAAATATTAACACTAAATGGAGATGAGTGGGGGGAGAGAAAGGGAGAGAGAATGGAAAGCATATGGAAATGGTAGGAGACACTAAATGTTACACAAAATTCCATATAAGAGGTTGTGAGGGGAAAGGGGGGGAAACAAGGGAGAGAATTGAACAATAGCAGATGAGGTATAGAGGGTAGATGGTTGGGGAGGGGAGGGGGATAGTAGGGGATAGGAAAGGTAGCAGAATACAACAATCACTAATATGCCATTATGTAAAAACGTGAGTGTGTAACTGATGTGATTCTGCGATTTGTATTGGGGTAAAAATGGGAGTTCATAACCCAAATGAGTCAAATGTATGAAAGATGATAGAGCATGAGCTTTTGAACAACCAAAAAAAAAGAAAAAAAAAGGAATTTAATTTCCAATATTTGAGACATTTTACAACTTTATTTTTTAATAAAATTGGCTTTTATTTGTTATCTTACTTGCTGTTATCTGCCTTTCAGTTTGAAAAAACGATGTGCTGTAGCCATTCATCCATGTAGTATGTAACAGAAAATTTTCAGTGTCTCCATATAACCAGATTGGCAAGGCATCAAGGTTTCCCTCACAAACAAGATAAAGGCTTTTGCATAAGAAATTTAATATTCTGCAATACAATTTTTTTTAAACTTTCCAATTAAATTTCAATTTTTTTTTTAAAAAAAGAAGAAACTAAACCCCACAGTAAGAAGGCCTCAAAGTGGAGAAGTGGACCAGTATTAATGGCAGGCCTATTTAATCACTCCTGGTTCACAGGAAGGGTGTCCAGGCCACCCTGACTTTAGGCAAATGAGGGGCAAGAAAGCTTATTTGGGCCACTGTCTTGGGCTGTGCCCCTCATGAAAAACTCCAGCCAGAGGTTATGAGGAGTGTCTATGTGGAAGAAGATGAGGACAATGTGGGAGTGTTTTGGTTTTAATTGTGGTCATTTGTGTGGCAGATGGAAGAGATGACTGGGTCCAACTGGGCTTGAACACTGGTGTGATTCCCCTTAGAGAATGAGTTCTGGAACTGACCTCAGATAAGTATTGCCATGAATTGTATTGCGATTTCAGGAGGCCACACATGAGAGTCGCCCTTTGAAACTGAGATCTAGGCCCAGGGTGGCTTTCCCAAGAGTACTGAGAATCTCAGCTAGGATATCACATGATTTTATTCTGAAAGACTTGGCACCCATAGTTGAGAGTCAAAACACACATGGACCTCACATTGTAGACCTCAATGGGCCTGGCTTCATGTGACCTTTTGGCCACTCTTTGTGAAGCCTTGCCTGTGAGTGTTCTCCAGATCTTTCATTGAAATGAGCTTCCTCAACATTTAATGGTCCCTGAATGAATTGAAACCCACAGTGCCTCCACCTTCATTCTTGAAATTTGTCTAGATCAATACCATGAATGTTTAGAAATTTTCATGACCAGATGGCACTGGAGAACCTTTTGATGTACTTTTGCTGATCATGAGTATACCAGACAGTGCCTTGATTGACTGGGCTTCATGAAAATGTTTAGAACAGAGATGCCAGAAAGTTGGAGACTGCAGAGTAGTGGGCCTAGAGCAGTGGTGGGAAGGTGTGTGATAAAACATCTGTGGTGGGGCCATGTGGATCTGCCATTGACTTTCAATTGTCTTGAGACAGACATGGTGCAGCCATCAGACCATTGTATATAAAGGCATCTTGTTATATGGAGAAGTTTCAGAGTAATGTTTAGAATCAGGTTGCTATGATCAAGGGGGCAAGCTATGTGGGATAGAAGCCTGGTTGGTGCATTCTACTGTAGACCAGGGTACACGTACCACACGTGACAGAACTCCCTCCAGCACTGTGTCCCAGTTGAACTCCTTGTATTTCGTGATGCCAATATCAAACTACCAGTGCAGCAGCAAGAAACACCACGAAAAGTGGAAGATGACCAAATGGTTTCACAGTCCACACGGGGAGACACTTAGCCCCCAGTGGCAATAGTTTACCTACAAAGAGAGAATTCAGCATTGCTGCCTCATGTTCATTGGAAAATAAGATGCCATGTCCTCCAGGTCACATAGATGCAGACCCAGCTTAGATGGTCTCACTATAAAGGAAGCGAAAGCTCCTGAAAACAACATATATTTCAAGTGCCCAACCTCAAAGGCAGTTTCTCAAGAAGTGTTTAGGCCAGCAGATCTTCATGTCTGTGGAGTATTTCCCATGTCACTTACTTTTGGAATACTCCTCTACCACCTCCAAGGTTGTGCACTCCTGAGCATTTTCATTGCAGATATATATTTACAGATTTTCTAACTCTTCTCCTCTAATTGTGACTTACTTGGGGCAATGGTAATGTCAAGTCATTGTTCTATATGAGAGAAGGAAGATTTTTTTGTAGCACATATTTGCATACACATTGGATTCATTTTTCAATTTTTCATTCGAAATACTGAATCCTTGACACTAGCCCATACCCTTATAGACTCTGACTACTAATACTAATATGATGAGAAAAATAACCAAAACAGAATAGAAATACAAGCAGTTCAGAAGAGGCATGGTGTGTAGTTGTACTTGCCTTTTGCATGATATAAGGTAGGAGTTATAAATCTAGTCAATTATTTGTTGAAATAATTCTCCATGTGTTTTTAAAGTTAAGAAATATGTGAATTTCTGTCTCTCTTTCTCTTTAGCCTATTAAGCACATGTATTTTTATATGCACAAATAGAATCCTACCTGGTTTCACACGTACATTCTTGTGAGGTGGCTGACTTGGCAGATACAAATTGTGAGAAGAGATCACTTCTCCTAAAGGCTGTTGGAACTAAAAATTCAACCCATGGGTGACCTTCCTAGATGAACAACATTATACATAATCCATGTTCAGTATAATGAATATTTTTTGATATGCAGATGAGTTATTTTTCATGATGAATTTCAATTGGCATATATATTGCTACATTATAATGTGTGTGTTTGTGTCTATATATATATAGTCTCCAGATTTTCAAAATATGAAATATAAGTGTCTTACTATACACTGCCTAAATTCATTCATGTTCCTGTATGGGGATATATAATCAATTTTTCACAAGATTATTGTTAGAAATATACATCCACTGAAATACATATTTGTTTCCTAGTACTGAAAACTAACTTCAGGGAATGGTGCTAAGAAATCCTAATATTTCTACAGTGACTCACCCAGTTTAACATCAATGCAAGTAGACTCCTATGGGACATGATGTGTATTTTGAAGTTCATTTTTAGTCAACACTGGTACATTACTATTTCTGCAGTTTATGGGCAATATAGGATATATCATTTCATCCACAATTTTACAAATTTATAGGCATTTGGTTCAATTTCAATCACTTCCTACTTGAGAAGACATGTATTCCTCCATGTTTCTTGACTGTTCTTTTCATGAGATTCTTTCCAAACACATTATTTTCGATTTCCATAATCACTTTTGAAACAAAACTCACACACTCTTCATAATAAACCGTAACACTAATATTATCATTAGATGTATAACTGTTCGGAATGAATGTATGTATATCAATGTAAGATTTCTTGTATATTTTCAGATATCAATTCAATCCATTATTTAAATTTTGAACCAGTTATATGATTTATTCACATTATGGTCTATTAAAGAATCATCTCTATATTCATAGACCCAGGGTATACCTATTTGTATCCCCAATACTAATTTATAAGCCTTTAAATTATTGCTTTCAAAAATGGTGGAAGAAATATTCTAGTCACCTGATATACATATGCATTTCATCACAGTAATATTCCTGACAAAAAATGCAAGTGTCACACTTATGATTGTACCAAAGCCTATATTGAAAGTGAGCATGTATTACTAACAACATCCATGTCCTGATTCACTAATGATCTCGAATATTATTTCTATTGGTGACTACATATTTGTTTCTTCCTAAGATTGTATATTCAAACTCAACCCTGTTAAAAATGTCTTATCCTATCACTCTCTTTGTACTTTGCCTGATTTCCTAATATCTCTATTGATATCTGCTTTCCTACACATTTTCCCCAGTTCATCACTGTGGCTGACTCTTCACATATGCTGAAATTTACATTCACTCTCTAACCAAAACTCTATATCTAAAGTCTTTTGATCCAACTCCTTGGTTCACTCAAATGGGTTCTTCAAATCCCTTCAGAGGGTAGCCCATAGGTGCTTGGGTTTTCTCATGACCCCAATTCTCATAAAGAATCTATACCCCACAGAGAGTAGGCCTCAAATTGGAGAAGTAGAGCAGTATTAATAGCAGGCCTATTTGATCACCCCTCATTCACAGGAAGGGTTTCCATGCCACCCTGACTTTAGGCAAATGAGTGGCAAGTGAGCTTATTTTGAACACTGTCTTGGGCTGCGCCCCTCATGGAAACCTCCAACCAGAGTTTATTATGACTGTCTATATGGAAGAAGATGAGGGCCATGTTGGAGTGTTTTGGTTTAATTGTGGTCATTTGTGTTACGGTTGGAAAAGATTCCAGGGTCAACCTGGGCTTTAACTCTTGTGTGATTCCCTTTAGAGACTGAGTTCTGGAACAGATCTCAGTGACGTATTGGCATGAATTGTGTTTGGAATTTAGGAGGCCACACATGAGAGTTGCCCTTGGAGACTGAGATCTAGGCCCAGGTTGGCTTTCCAAAGAGCACTGGGATTCTCAGCCAGGATATCACATGACTTTATTCAGAAAGACTTAGCAGCCATAATTGAGAGTCAAAACACACATGGACCTCAATTGTAAACCTCAATGGGAATGGCTTCATGTGACCTTTTGGCCACTCCTTGGGAAGCCTTGCCTGTGAGAGTTGTCCCGAGCTTTCATTGAAATGAGCTTCCTCACTATTTAATGGTCCCTGAATGAATTGAAACCCACAGTGCCTCCAACTTCATCCTTGAAAATTGGCTAGATAAACACCATAAAATGTTTGATATTCCTATGAACAGGTGGCACTAGAGAATCTTTGGATGTCTGTTGCTGATCACGAGTATACCAGACAGTGCCCTGATTGACTGGGTTTCATGAAAATGTTGTAGAACAGAGATGCCAGAAAGTTGGAGCCTGCTGAGTAGTGGGCCTAGAGCAGTGGTTGGCAGGTGTATGATAAAACATCTGTCGTTTGGCCACATGGATCTTCCCTTGGCTTCCAAATGGATTGTGACTGACATGGTGCAGCCAGCAGACCCTTACAAATAAAGGGATTTTGTTATATGGAGAGGTTTCATGGCAATGTTCAGAATCAGGTTGCTATGGACATGGGTGCAAGCTTTTTGGGATAGAAGCCTGGTTGGTGCATTCTCCTGCAGACCCTCACTCACCACACATGAGAGTACTCCCTCTAGGACTGTGTCCCAGTTTATATCCTTGTACTTCATGAAACCAATACCAAACTCAGAGTACTGCAGTAAGTAACACCACAAAAATTCGAGTATTACCAAATGGCTTCACAGACCACACGGTTAGACACTTAGACCCCAGTGGCCTCAGTTTACCTACAAAGAGAGAATTCAGAACTGCTGCCTCATGTTCAATAGAAAATAAGGAACCATGTCATCCAGGTCACATAGATGCTGACCCAGATTTGATGGTCTCACTACAAAGGAAGCTAAAGCTCCTGACAACAACAAATATTTCAAGGGCCCAAACTCAGAGGCAGTTTCTCAAAAATTTATTAGGCCACCAGAGCTCCATGTTTGTGGAGTGTTTATCCTTTCTTTTACATTTGGAAATTCCTCTACCACCTCCAAGGTTGTGAACTCCATTCATTTTTTTTCCAGATATATATTCACAGATTTTCAAACTATTCTCCACTAATTGTGTCTTACTTGTGGTGAAGGAAATATCAAGGCATTGTTGTAGAGGACAGTGGGAAGATTTTTGTCTAGCATATATTTGTATACACATTAGATTCATTTTCCTATTTTCTATTTGAAACACTGAATTCCTGACAGTAAGCCATACCCTAGTAGTCTCTGACTGTTCCCGGGTGCCTATGGTTGGTATACCATTCTAACTTGTGAATGTGACACAGGAAGTAGGGGCAGCCTCCATGTCATGGAGCCATTGGAAGCAAATATTAGAACAAAGTGGTTGCCAAGGCAGTGATCTCATTCAGTTCCTGAAGGAAGTGACCTACCTCACTTCCTTGGTGATGGAACCCTCTGAACTTGGGATCCAGGAAGCCAGGCACCAAGAGCCAGTCCCAGTCCCTTTCCCAGTGGGTTCACTTGTTTGGATTTACCAAGGACAGAGTCAGTCTTTCTTGTGGATCACTAAATGCCAGGAAAGCTCTGAAGAGGGGCCTTTCCTGAGAAAGCAGGTAGTGACTCACCGATGGCTCCTGAAAACTTTAGAGAGTTGGTAAAGGAGACCAGATCTGAGACAGGACAGGCCATTTCGGGGGAACATATTATGGCCTATCAGTCTGAGGACACTCTGGTTACTCACAGACCTATGTGGGTAAAAGATATACCTTTGTGGGTGTAGATGTGAGATTATGGTTTTGTCTCATGTTCTGAGAATAGGTAGGAAAGGCAGTTTGTTTGGTTTGGAGTGGACTGTTTTTAATAAGTCATTTGACATGGTGAGTGATTCTATGTCTGTGTATCCCACTTTGTCGGTGGTTGTAGATATGAGAAAAGTGAATGCATCAATGCATGTGTCCTGACAAGTAGAAAGCATTCCAGCACACATCCTGCCCAATTTATGAATGGACTGTTGCTTGCCTTATCGATGGGCAACACCTACTATTTTCCTTAGTTCCTGTTTTCTTCCTGAATTCTGGCCATTCTCCAGAATAGGCTCATTTTTTTTTGTCCAAGATATGTACCACCTCCCAGCTCTGTGACATGGCCATTTACTGGATACCTGAAATGAATGGGGAGGATCTCAGAAAACTCAGATATCAGTGTGACCAGTAAAGTCTCAGTAGAGAAACCCTGCTTTGTGCCTTTTGCTTACCTACTGTTCTGTTGACCTGAATGTCAGGTAGGTATTTGCCTCAGACCACCAGTTTGTGAAGCCTGAAGAAACTGCTTTCAAATGGAAATGAATGAGCATCACCCGTGGCTCTTAGATTAATTGCTTTAGAAAAGGATGTGTCTAAATCATCCTCTCGGCTCTGTGTGAGGCTGTGGGTTAGAATCTCAGCACCTGATGGATCTAAAGAAAGATCCCATGTGTGCATCCAAAACCAAAATGGCAAAAAGATCAGACATTGTGGATGAAGTCTCTTGCTTCCTCTGTTAGGCTCCCCACCTCCATCAAGTACGAATAGGGATCCTTTGGGTCTAATGAGTTTTTCAAAGACGAGAAAAGGTGCTTGGGTTTCACATGACTCCAAATCACATAAAGAATCAACACCTCACGTTCAGTAGGCCTCAAAAAGGAGAAAAAGAGCATTATTAATGGCAGGCCTATTTGATCAATCCTGGTTCACAGGAAGGGTGTCCAGGAAACCCAGACTTTAGGCAAATGAGGGGCAAGGGAACTTATTTTGGACACTGTCTTGGGCTTCGCCCCTTGTGGAAACCTCCAGCCAGAGGTAATGATGAGTGTCTATATGGAAGAATATAAGGGCCATGTGGTAGTGTTTTGGTTTTAATTGAACATGTTAATAACACTAACCATACATTGTTCCATCAATTTAAGTATTCAGAAGAGCAGGGACAGATTTGTTCTTACAATACAGGAATGTAGGGGATCTTCAACCTGCTGAAAATCTCAAAGGTCAATGCAGAAATTATCCCTGGAGAAGATGTAGGCAGCTATGAAGGACCGGAGAGAGCAAAAGTAATCTTCCATGGAAAACAACCTGGTCAGGATGAAGGGTTGAGTCTGAATCAGACTCTCTATCCTTAACCTAGAGGAGATGGAGCAAACCGGGCCTGTGTGGAGAGCTGTTCCTGGGTACCTATGGTTGGTATACCATTCTAACTTTTGAAAGTGTCTCAGGAATTAGGGGCAGCCTCCATCTCATGGGACCCTTGGAAGCAAGTGTTAGGACAAAGTGGTTGCCACGGCAGTGACCTCATTCAGTTCCCAAAGAAATGACCTTCCTAACTTCCTTGGTGATGGAACTCTCTGAACTTGTGATCCAAGTAGCCAGGCACCCAGAGCCAGTCCCAGTCACAGTTCCAGTGGGCTCACTTGTTGGATTTACCAAGGACAGAGTCAGTCATTCTTGGTACCTACTGATGTGAGGATGGCCAAATGCCAGGAGTGCTCTGAAGAGGGGCCTTTCCTGAGAAAGCAGGTAGTGGCTCAACACTGGCTCCTGACAACTTCAAAGAGTTGGCCAAGGTGACCAGATCTGAGGCAGGACAGGCCATTTCGGGAGAACACAGTATGGCCCACAAGTCAGAGGACATTCCGGATAGTCACAGACCTACTTGGGGGAAGAAGTTGAATTTGTGAGTTTGGGTGGGGTTTGTGGTTTTGTCTCATGTTCTCAGAATAGGTAGGAAAGGAGGTTTGTTTGGTTTGGAATTATCTGATTCTTCTAAGTCCTTTGACAATGCGAGTTTTTCTATGTCTGTGTATCCCACTGTGTTAGTGGTTGTAGACATTAGAAAAGAGAATGCATCAATGGATGTGTCCTGTCTAGTAGAAAGCTTCCCAGCATTCATCCTGCCCAATTTATGAATGGACTGCGGCTTGCCTTATGGATGGGCAACACCTGCAATCTTCCTAAGTTCCTGATTTCTTACTCAATTCTGGTCACTCTCAAGAACAGACTCATGGTTGTGTGTCCAAGATATGTACCACCTCCAAGGTCTGTGAAATGGCCATGTACTGGATAGCTGAATGGAATAGCCGAGCATCTCAGAAAACTCAGATAGCAGTGTGACCAGGAATATCTCAGTGGAGAAACCCTGCTTTGGCCCTTATGCATACATATTTTTCTGTTGCCCTGAATGTCAGGAAGGTGTTTTCCTCAGGCCAACACTTTTGGAAGCCTTAACAAAAGACTTTTCAATTGGAAATAAATGTGCATCTCCTGTGGCTCTTTCCTTAATTGCTTTGGAAAGGGATGTGTCTGAATCAGCCTCTTGGCCCTGTGTGAGGCTGTGGCTTAGATTCTATGCACCTTATGGATCTAAAGAAAGATTCCATATGTGCATCCAAAACCAAAATGGCTAAAAGTAGAGTCATTGTGGATGAAGTCTCTTGCCTTCCTCTGGTAGGGCACTTACTTCCATCAAGGAAGAATAGGGATCCTTTGTGTTAAATGGGTTCTTCAAAGCTCTGCAGTGGCTTGCCCATAGTTCTTGTGTTTTCTCATGCGTCCAATTCCCAAAAAGAATTTAAACCCCTCAGTCAGTAGGCCTCAAATTGGAGAAGTGGAGCAGTATAAATGTCAGGCCTATTTGATCACTCCTGGTTCATAGGAAGGGTGTCCAGGCAAACGTGACTTTAGGCAAATGAGGGACAAGGAAGCTTATTTTGGACACTGTCTTGGGCTGTGCCCTCATGGAAACCTCCAGCCAGAGGTTATGATGAGTGTCTATATGGAAGAAGATGAGGGTCATGTGGGAGTGTTTAGGTTTTAATTGTGAGAGATTACTGGTTCAACCTGGGTTGAATTCTGGTGTGATTCCCCTTAGAGACTCAGTTCTTGAACTGACCTCAGAGAAGAATTGCCATGAATTGTGTTAAGATTTTCGGAGGCAACGCATGAGAGTCGCCATTGGAAGCTGAGATCTAGTCCCAGGGGGACTTTCCACAGTTCACTGGGAATCTCAGCCAGAGAATCACATAATTTTATTCTGAAAGACTTGGCAGCCACAATTGAGAGTCAAAACACACATGGACCTCACATTTTAGACCTCAATGGGCCTGGCTTCAAGTGACGTTTTGGCCACTATTTGGGAAGCCTTGCCTGTGAGAGTTCTCCAGAGCTTTCATTAAAATGAGATTCCTCACCATTTAATGGTTTCTGAATAATTGAAACCCACAATGCCTCCAACTTCATCCTTGAAAATGGTTACATAAATATCATAAAATTTTTAAAATTACCATGACCAGGTGGCACTGGAGAACCTTTGGATGTCCTGTTGCTGATCATGAGTATACCAGAGAGTGCCTAGATTGACTGGGTTTCTTTAACATGGTGTAGAACACAGATGCCAGTAAGTTGGAGTCTGCTGAGAAGTGGACCTAGAGCAGTGGTGGGCAGGTGTGTGATAAAACATCAGTGGTACGGCCATGAGGATCTACCATTGGATTCCAAATGCCTTGTGACTGACATGGTGCAGGCAGCAGACCCTTCTATGTAAAGGCATCTTGTTATATGCAGAGGTTTCAGGGAAATGTTCAGAATCAGGTTGCTCTGGTCAAGGGGGAAAGCTATGTGGATAGAAGCCTGGTTGGTGCATTCTCCTGCAGACACTGACCCACCACACGTGACAGAACTCCCTCCAGCACTGTGTCCCAGATAAACTCCTTGTATTTCATGAAGCAAACACCAAACTCCCAGTGCAGCAGCAAGAAACACAACGAAAAGTGGATCATGACCAAATTGCTTCACAGTCCAAACGGGGAGACACTTAGCCCCCAGTGGCCACAGTTTACCTGCAAAGAGAGAAACCAGCACTGCTGCCTCATGTTCATTGAAAAATAAGATGCCATGTCCTCCAGGTCACATAGATGCAGACCGAGCTTTGATGGTCTCACTAGAAAGAAGCTAAAGCTCCTGAAAACAACATATATTTCAAGTGCCCAAACTCAGAGGCATTTCTCAAGAAGTCTTTAGGCCAGCAGAGCTCCATGTTTGTGGAGTGTTTATCCTGTCCCTTACTTTTGGAAACTCCTCTACCCCCTCCAAGGTTGTGAACTTCTGAGGATTTTTCATTGAATATATGTATTCACACATTTTCTAATTCTTCTCCTCTAATTGTGTCTTTCTTGGTGCGAAGGTAATGTCAAGGCATTTTTCTGGATGAGAGTGGGAAGATTTTTGTGTAGCATATATTTACATACACATTGGATTCATTTTCCAAATTTCCATTAGAAATACTGAATCCATGACACTAACCATTACATTACTAGACTCTGACTACTAATCCTAATATGATGGAGAATAAAAACCCAAACAGAATAGAGATATAAGCAGTTCAGAGGATGCATGTTGTATAGTGGGACTTGCCTTTTGCATTATATAGGGTAGGAGTTATAAATCTAGTCAATTTTCTGTTGAAATATTTCTCCATGTATTTCTAAAGTTAACAAATATGTGAATACCTGACTCCCTTTCTCTGCAGCCTATTCAGCACATGTAATTTTATATGCACATATAGAATCCTACCTGGAATCACACGTACATTCTTGTGAGATGGCTCACTTGGCAGATACAAATTGTTAGAATAGTTCACTCTTCCTAAATGATGCTGGAACTGAAAATTCAACCAATGGGTGAGCTTCCTGGTTGAACAACTTTACACAAAAACCCATGTTCAGTAAAATAAATATTTCTGATCTGTGGATGATATATATTTCATGGTTAATTTCAATTGGCATATATATTCCTACATTTTAAAGTCTGTTTGTGTGTGTGTGTGTGTATACATACTATCCAGATTTTTCAAAATATGAAATATGTGTCTTATTATACACTCCCTAAAATAATTCATATTCATGTATGTGGATTTTTAATCAACTTTTCACGAGATTATTCCCAGGAATATTCACACACCTGA
This sequence comes from Callospermophilus lateralis, assembly GCF_048772815.1. Classification (NCBI taxonomy): domain Eukaryota; kingdom Metazoa; phylum Chordata; class Mammalia; order Rodentia; family Sciuridae; genus Callospermophilus; species Callospermophilus lateralis. The sequence continues at coordinate 25,400 of NW_027511947.1, read as the reverse complement.
AAAACATATTTGTTTCCTCGTACTGAGAACTATCTTCAGTGAATGGTGCATACAAATCCTTGTATTTCTGCAGTAACTTACCCAGTTTAACATCAATGCAAATAGATTTCTATGGGACATGATGTGTATTTTGAAATTCATTTTTATTCAACACTGGTACATTGCAATTTCTTCCGTTTATGCACATCATAAAATATATATTTCATCTAGAAATTCGAAAATTAATAGGCACTTGTTTCATTTTCAATCACTTCCTGCTTCAGAACACATGTATAACTCCATGTTTCTTGACTGATCTTTTCATGAGGTTTTTTTTTCGATTTCCTTAATCATTTTTGAAGCAAAACTCACACACTCTTCATGATGAACCATAACCCTAATATTACCATTAGATGTATATTTGGTTTTAATGAATGTATATATATATCAATATAAGATTTCCTCTATATTTTCATTTATCAATTCAATCCATTATTCAAAGTTGGAACCAGTAATACTATTTATTCACAGTATGGTCTATTCATGCATTATCTCTATATTCATAGACACAGGGTACACCTATTTGTACCCCCAGTACTAACTTATACGTCTTCACAATATTGCTCCCAGAAATGGTGGAAGAAATACTCATGTCACCTGATCTACATGTACATGTTATCACAGTAATATTCTGGAAACAAAATGCAAAGGTCACAGTTATGATTGTACCAAAACCTAAATGAAAAGTGAGCATGGATTACTAAAAATATTCCTGTCCAGGTTGCTACCGCTCTCAAATGTCAATCCTATTGGTGACTATATATTTGTTTCCTCCTAAGATTATATATTCAACCTCAAGCCTGTTGAAAATGTGTAATCCTATCACTCACTTTATACTTTGCCTGATATCCTAATGTCTCTATTGATTTCTGCTTTCCTATATATTTTCCCAGTTTATCATTTTGACTGACTCTTCACATGTGCTGACATTTAAATTCACTTTCTAACCGAAACCCAATTGCTAAAAACATTTCCTCCAAAACCTATAATCACTATTCTTTCTAAACCTACCGACACTTTTCCTAATCCTACCGACTATAGCTTTTTGACTGGATATTCTCGTGACATTCAATCATCCAAGGTACAAGGTCCTATGACATTGTATATGGATTTATTTAAGACATCTGTGCAGAACGTAAGTCAAAGCTAAGTATCCCTATTAAAGGCCCAATGCCCTTCTGGGCTTCAAATTTTACCTAGATTTCTGTTTTCATACTTATATTTCACCTAAATATTCTTGTAAATATCACACATTCCCAATACCATTATTCATCGCTCAGAATGATTCTTAATCCAAATCGAACCTGTTATTAAGCCTAACCAAACACTGTTCCCTCAATCTAACTTTACAGAAGAGCAGCTACAGAGTTGGTCTTACAATACAGGAATGTAGGGTATCTTCCAGATGCTGAGATCCTCAAAGTTTTAAGCAGAAACGATCCCTGGAGAAGACATAGGCAGCTATGAAGGACCTGAGAGAGCAAAAGTCATCTTCCATGGCAAACAACGTACACAGGATGAAGCATTGTGTCTGAATCAGCCTCTCTTTTCTTAATGTAGAGAAGAGGGACCAAACCAGGCCTGTGTGGAGAGCTGTTCCCAGATTCCTATGGTTGATATACCATTCTAACTGTTGAAACTGTCTCGGGAAGTAGGGGCAGCCTCCACCTCATGGGAACCTTGCAATCACCTGTTAGGACAAAGTGGTTACAAAGGCAGTAAACTCACTCAGTTCCTGAATGAAGCGACCTACCTCACTTCCTTGGTGAAGAAACTCCCTGACCTTGGGCTCCAGGAAGACAGAGAATACCAAGACATTGTCACAGTTCCAGTCCCAGTGGGCTCCATTGTTTGGAAAAACCAAGTATAGACTAAGTATTCCTTGGTCCCTACTGATATGAGGATTTCAAATTCCAGGAGAGCTCTGAAGAGGGGCCTTTCCTGAGAAAGCAGGTAGTGGTTCACCGCGACCAGATCTGAGACAGGACAGGCCTTTTGGGGGAACATAGTATGGCCCACCAGTCAGAGGACACTCCAGATAGTCACAGACCTACTTAAATGAAGGAGGTGCGTTTGCGCGTGTGTGTGTGATTTTGTGGTTTAGTCTCTTCTTATGAGAATAGGTAGGAAAGGCGGTTTGTTTGGTTTGGAGTGGACTGCTTCTAGTAAGTCGTTTGACAAGGCGATTTTTTGCATGTCTTTGTAACCCACTGTGTTCGTGGTTGTAGACCTTAGAAAAAAGAATGCATCAATGTGTCCTGTCTAGTAGAAATCTTCCCAGCATTCATCCTGCCCAATTTAGGAGTGGACTGCCCCTTGCCTTATGGATGGGCAACACCTGCAATCTTCCTAAGTTCCTGATTTCTTCCTCAATTCTGGTCACTCTCAAGAATAGGCTCATTGTTTTGTGTCCAAGATATGTACCACCTCCAATCTGAGTGACATGGCCATGTACAAGATAGATGAAGGAAATGGCGAGCATCTCAGAAAACTCTAATATCAGTGTGTCCAGGAAAGTCTCAGTGGATAAACCCTGCTTTGGGCCTTTTGCTATTGTTCTGTTGCCCTGAATGTCAGGAAAGTCTTTGCCTCAGGCCATCCCTTTGTGAATCCTGAAGAAAACAGTTTTCAAATGGAAATAAATGGGCATCAACTGTGGCTCTGTGCTTAATTGCTTTGGAAAGGGATGCGTCTGAATCAGCCTCTTGGTCCTATGTGAGGCTATAGCTTAGATTCTCAGCACCTGATGGATCTAAAGAAAGATCCCATGTGTGCATTCAAAACCAAAATGGCAAAAAGATCAGTAATTGTGGATGACGTCTCTTGCCTTCCTCTGTAAGGTTCCTGACCTCCATCAAGTGAGATTAGGCATTCTTTGGGTCAAATGAGTTCTTCAAAGCCCTGTGGAGGCCATTAACAGGTGGCACTGGAGAACTCTTAAATGGTCTGTTGCAGATCATGAGTATACTAGCCAGGGCCTTTATTGACTGAGTTTCATAAAAATTATCTAGAACAGCGATGCCAATAAGTTGGAGCCTGCTGAGTAGTGGACCTAGAGCAGTAGTGTGTGATAAAATATCTGTGGTGGGACCATGTGGATCTGCTATTGACTTCCAAATGGCTTGTGGCTGACATGGTGCAGCCAGCAGACCCTTCTATGTAAAGGCATCTTGTTATATGGAGAGGTTTCAGGGTAATGTTAAGAATCAGGTTGCTGAGGTTAAGGGGACAAGCTATCTGGTATTGAAGCCTGGCTGGTACATTCTCCTGCAGAACGTGACCCACAACACGTGACAGAACTTCCTCCAGCACTGTGTTCCAGTTGAACTCATTGTATTTCGTGAAGCAAATACCAATGTCCCAGTTCAGCAGCAAGAAACACCACAAAAGTTGGAGGATGAACAAATGGCTTCAGAGTCCACATGGGGTGACACTTAGCCCCCAGTGGCCACAGTTTACATACAAAGAGAGAAATCAGCACTGCTGCCTCAGAATCATTGGAAAATAAGAAACCAAGATCTTCATGTCACATAGATACAGACCCAGCTTTGATGGTCTCACTAGAAAGGAAGCTAAAGCTTCTGACAAACACATATATTTCAAGTGCCCACCCTCAGAGGCAGTTTCTCAAGAAATCTTTTGGCCAACAGAGCTCCATGTTTGTGGAGTGTTTACCCTGTCCCTTACTTTTGGAAACTGCTCTACAACCTCCAAAATGGTGAACTCCTGAGCATATTCCACTACAGATATATATTCACAGATTTTCTACCTCTTCTCTTCTAATTGTGTCTTAATTAGGGTGAAGGTAATTTCAAGGCATTGTTGTGGATGAGAGTTGGAAGATTTTTTTGTAGCACATATTTGCATACACATTGGATTCATTTTCCAATTTTCCATTCGAAATACTGAATTCCTGACACTAACCCATAACCTACTAGAATCTGACTACTAATCCTAATATGATGGAGAACAATAACCCAAACAGAATAGAAATCCAAGAAGTTCAGAGGAGGCATGGTGTATAGTTGAACTTGCCTTTTGCATTATATAGTGTAGGAGTTATAAATCTAATCAATATTTTGTTGACATAGTTGTCCATGTGTTTTTAAATTTAACAAGTATTTGAATTCCTGTCTCCGTTTGTCTGTAGACTATTCAGCACATGCATTTTTATATGCACATATAGAATCCTACCTGGTATCAAATGTACATTCTTGTGAGGTGGCTGACTTGGCAGATACAAATTATGAGAAGAGATCACTCCTCCTAAACGCTGTTGGAACTGAAAATTTAACCTAAGGGGGAGCTTCCTAGTTGAACAACATTATACACAAATCCATGTTCAGTAAATTAAATATTTTTGGATCTTTGGACGATATGTATTTCTACATCAATTTCAATTGGCATATATATTGCTACATTTCAATGTCTCTGTGTGTATATGTGTTTGTTTGTGTGTGTGTGTGTGTGTGTGTGTATATATATATATATATATATATACACATATACACTCTCCAAATTTTTAAAAATATGAAATACTTCTGTCTTCTTTTACACACCCTAAATTCATTCATATTCATGTATGTGGATTTATAATAAACTTTTCACAAGATTATTCTCAGAATTATTCATCCACCTGAAATACATATTTGTTTTCTAGTACTGACAAGTAACATCAGTGAATGGTGCATACAAATCCTAATATTTCTACAGTAACTGACCCAGTTTAACATCAATCCAAGTAGATTACTATGGGACATGATGTACATTTTGACGTTCATTTTTATTCAACACTGGTACTTTACTATTTCTTCAGTTTATTCACATCATAGGATATGTATTTCATCCACAAGTTAGCAAAATTATTTGCATTTGTGTCACTTTCAATCACTTTCTACTTCAGAACACATGCATTCCTCTATGTTTCTTGACTGGTCTTTTCATGAGACTTCTTTCCAAATACATTATTTTTCTTTTCCATTCTCACTTTTGAAGCAGATCTCACACACCTTTCATGATAGAATATAACCCTAATATTACCATTAGATGTATAACTCATTGGAATGAATGATTCTATATCAATATAAGATTTCTTATATATTTTCAGATATCAATTCTATCAATCCATTATTTGAAGTGGAATCAGTTATATTATTTATTCACAGTATTGTCAATTCATGAATTACTTCTATATTCATAGACACAGGGTACACCTCTTTGTACCCCCAATACTAATTTATTTTTTTATTTTGCATTCTTTATTAAAGTATTTTTATATTATTTTCAACAACATTTGAAACAACAGGATTTTCTAAATAGACTTGTCTTTAGCATACCCAGATGAAAAAATATAATTCTATTTCATATCCCTTTGTGGGATAATGTGGGTTTTTTGTACTGAAAAAATGCTAGGAATATTAGAATATATGATCCGTTAGCCAACTTTGTTTGTTTGTTTGTTTGCTTTTGCAAAGCTAGGAATTGAACCCTAGTAGTAACTAGTAATTCTACTCATTCAGAAAAGTTAGTGTATCATTTTATTGAAATAACCATACTGGATATAAAATAGATACACATGTGATACAATAGATTGCATTGTATATAAATTTGTATCTCAGTAAAGCTGTAATTAAAAAAAAATTTAAAGTATTGAAATTCAGGCAAAGGATAGGAAAGATATTTGTGTCTGTTTTTCAGAAGTTTATTTTCATCCATTTAAAAAATCTTTTAAAAGAGATTGCATTTGAACAAAAGGTATTGTTTAGTGTGCTTTCTCTGTATTCTTAGTGGTTCTTCACTATTACTATTTTATTCACACCCTCTTAATTTCTTATTGGTGAGCCAATTCTGCATCTAAATGTAGTGGCAAGATATATTCAGCAGTCTGGTGCAATAGTGCATGCCTGAAATCCCAGCTACTAAGACCCTTTCTCAAAACAACAAAAAAGTAGTGGGGGTGGGGAGCATGGATGTGATTTAGCAGTCAAGTGCTTTCCGAAGCATGTGGAGGCCCTGGGTTCTATCTGCAGCACCGCAAAAGCAAAACAAACAAAAGACGTATTCCAGAGATTTTGATTATTTCTGCAGGAGACATGCAGTCAAGACTAAGTAATTTGAAACAGGAGTGGCACAAGAAGTGGAAGATAAAGTATGAATTTTTTTTTCTTTTTTTTTTTTTGGTTAGAATTAGTTCACTTTGCATTCCTTGCGTATGCGCCTCTACCTTTAGAACCACATTGGTAAAAGTTTGTGTAAGAATTGTTTGTTGGCATATCCTAGGGTCCTCAATTTATACGTCTTCAAAATATTGCTCCCAGAAATTGTGGAAGAAATACTCATGTCACCTGATCTACATATACATTTTATCACAGTAATATTGGGAACACAAAATGCAAAAGTCACACTTATGATTGTACCAAAGGCTAAATAGAAAGTGAACCTGTATTATTAAAAACATTCATGTCCAGGTTGCCTAATACTCTCAAATGTCAATCCTATTGGTGACTACATATTTGTTTCTTCCTAAGATTACATATTGAAACTCAACCCTGTTGATAATGTCTAATCCTATCACTCACTTTATACTTTGCCTGATTTCCTAATGTCTCTATTGATATCTGCTTTCCTACATATTTTCCCCAGTTCATCATTGTGACTCATTCTTCACATGTGCTGACATTTACATTCATTCTCTAACCGAAACCCTATTACTAAAGAACTTTTGGTCCAAATCCTATACTCACTCTTCTTCCTAAACCTACGGACTATATTCCTAATCCCACTGACTATCCCTTTTTGACTGGATGTTCTCTTCTACATTCAATCATCCAAGTAAAGGTCGGTCGAGTGTCGGAAGAGGAGACCACCAAGAGTCTATCTCATGTAACAGCGAAGGGTTTATTGGGGGTCCAGCATGCTGGGGCTCAGAGTTCACTTGAAAAGAGTAGAGAGCCCTGAGAACAGCTTAAGCGGAGGTTAAATACTTTCCCTTGCGAGTGCAGGGAGGGAAGTTTATTGATGTGTCAGGGCGAGTGGTCAATTTGCATGCAACCTGGTGAAGGAGTACATTCTGCAGTTTGACAGTTGGGGACAGCACATTCTGGGAACAAGATTGGCAAACATTTCTCAAGATTTCAACAGTGTTTTGTTAAGCGTACAGAAAAACAGGAAGTGACAACTACATATTTTATTAACCTTTCATTCGACACTTCTTTTTCTGGCTACTTTTAATCATAAAAATGATCATTGGGGGGTGTCACATTCTATGTCTGCTAGTGGGGTATTACCATTAGTTTAACTTGTCCAATTTGAGCTTGGAGAAAATAAATTACATGGTTGAGCAAGCAGGGTTTAATAGTTAGCAATAATATGAGGATTATTATTGAACCGGCCAGGGTTGATAAATGCGTAGTTAACCAGGGGAACTTTGTGAACCAAGATTCAAAACACCCTTTTTTGGCCTCTCTCTGTCGTTGATGCTCTTCAAGTCATCTTTTTAATTTACTCATAGATTTTTTTACAACTCCAATATGGTTGGCATAAAAACAACATTCTTCCATCAATGCAAAACAAAGGCCCTCTTCTCACATGAAGAGGAGTTCCAATCCTCGACTGTTCTGTAAAACAACTTCAGAGAGATAGGTTAAAGATTCCTGCAATGCTGTTATGGAGGTTTCTAATATCTTTAAGTTTTGGTCTATAGCTGCTTCTATTTGGGTCATTTGTTTTGTCCCATGGACCAAGGCAGTGGTTCTTGTGCCCACCCTTGCAGCAACATGTATTCCTAATAGGATCGCAAAAGTGAGTGATATATGTTCCCAGTGGAACTAGGTTTTATGCCCCCCCTATTTGATCTTCAAATGAACCTGTGTTGATAGAGCACTCTGGGAAACATTTGCACAACTATACAATTAATCACATCTGTTGACCACTTCATGAAAACATAAACAATGTTTTAAGTATATAGAATTATACTGTTGTAGGGACGGACAAGGCAAGGCACCTAAGATAGTACCAAAGACAGGAAAACAGTCCTATTTGTTTGCAACCAGATTCAGAGGGCATTACTTCTGTTGTAATCAATTAAATCCCCGGAACCCCAAGTTTAGGTACTTTCAGAATTTTGTACCCAACATATAAGGGAAGGGGCTCAGAAGTTCACAGTCTTAAGCAGTTCACAGAAAGCAGTTTGTATTCTGTTTTTTTCCTCTGTTGTGGGAAAGTTAACTTTTCAAGGACACCTGGGTGAGGGAGAGCATTATATTCTCTTTATTTTTTCCCTCTCCCAACTGTTACCATGGAGCCCAGTTGGTAACTTCTTTATCTTACAAATGTAGCCATCTCTGTGAAGCCTCAGCTCAAGGCCAAGGCCTTGTTCACATATTTTGTGAAAAACTAGTAAGGTGGTGTCTACCTTAGGATTGCTGATTTTTTTAGCCAGTGGCCAAGTATAATAGGGCAACAGGAAAAGAGGAAGTTTATGTACTTAGAAATTTTTTATAGGGACTCTTTTTCTGAAAGTCCTAAATTCAGCTATGTTGAAGATTTCTGGAGAAGGTCAGTTAAGACATTTCTGTGGGCCTGGTACAGAGGGGGAAGACGGGGAAGGCGTGGCTGTGAGCAGCTCCGTGGATCTGAGAATGAGGTAGGAGAGATGTAAAAGAATAATGGGAAAGGGGTTTTGGATTTTTCTAGGAACAAATCTTGAGCAGTACAACAGGTAGAGCAGAGGGTAAGATGGGAGTTAGTATCCCCAAAAGCCTGTGAGGGACTTTAAATACTTAGTAACCTGTTTTCAGTGATGACAAAGCAACTTTAAAGGCCATTTACATTACATCTTTGATAAGGGTCTGAGGGCTCTCCTCAGGTGGTTTGAGCTTTGTGTTAGCTAGTAAGAGGACCTGGTGGGACCCGGTGCAGGCAATGACAAGAGAAGAGAGGAGTGAGTGGGTTAAGGTGTACCTCAGTACCTGCTACCTTAACAAGGGGGCAATGGTCATAGAATGGGCGGAGGTTTGGGTTTTTGATCTAGTAATTGGAGGGGAGAAATCAGGTTGCTTAGGTGAGAGTAAGAGCAGAGAGTATGGAGCAGATGGCTGAGGGTGAGGATCTATTGGAGAAGCATAGTTCAGGATGTGAAAAAAGGAGGGAAAAGGCCTCCACATAGGGGAATCTCCTTTCACACTTTTGAGCACTTGCAAAAGTTAAAAAGGTCACGCAGAATTTGAGGATCTAGAGACCCCTCTGGGGGCTATCAATTTTGGTTATCTAATTGGATATGGCCAATGCTGTGTACAGAATTTGATGAGGAGTTTGGGTTCCATCAAGCAGTCCCTGAATGCTCACATCCCCATGACTTACAGAAGAAGTCGGCTTCCCCCCAACACAGCCGTGACTGTTTGTGGCTTTGATAGTCCGCCAGGCAAACATAGTAATCTAGGCTAGCCAAACTGCATCTGGCTCGCGTGTCCCTACATCCATAATATTTGTTTCCATTATCTATGGTAGAGAAGGGATTTAATGGAATTTTAGTGAGATCCACTTCATCAGGGATATCCCAATGGAAAAGACCTATAGCCAGCTGACAAATGTCTCTGTGGAGAGATGGCGACCATGTCCTTAAGTGGGCGGTATGCGAGATAGACCATACTTCATGTCCAGTATGATTTGTGATCAGCCATTGCTGCTGAATGGGCTGATGAGGGTTATTACTACTGGTGGTCAAGGGGAGAGTCTATAGCCTTATTGACAAGGCAAATACACAATTTGAAAGGGTTACCTGTCTTTTACAGTTTCCAGCCAGAGTCTGGACAGGGCACAGGCTTGAGATGAGAGGTATGGATCCAGGAAGTGATTCTGTCTACCTTTACTTCTGTAGGTGTTATAAGTAGCACCTTCTATGGTCCCTTTCAGCGGGGTTCCATGGATGACACCTGATGTTGTCTAATGTAGACAAGTCTCTTTCTTGATATTGATGTTGATTCCCCTCGTCCCCGGGTTGGTAGGCAGTGGCCATCTGTCTTCACAGGTATCTGTGTGGTCCTGGCTGAAAGACAATATCTCTGACTTTTTAAATTAGTGGGAAGTAGAATGATCCTTCTAGGGTCCATCCAAATCCAATGGTGAGCCATTCTGAGGCACAGAGAGTCTGCCAGGTCGAGCGTTTTACTAAAAAAGAAAGATTCTGATCCCTTAAGCAAACTTTGGTGCAGTGATCAAGGGTCAGAGACAGAGGCATTGAAGTGCTCTGTCCCATAATGAAAGATACACAAACAGTAAAAGCAACAACACACGACACAGACAAGACAAGACAATAAAGACAGGATATGGAAGTCCAACACTGAGACCAGGACTTAGTAGTTGGCAGAACCCGATCGGTTGGCAATAACGAATCTGAAACAAAATATCACTGAGTCATGGAGACTATTGTTCCTCAATTTTCTGAGTCCTCTATGACGTCACCCAGGGACTTGGCCTGTGGCTCTGTGACATGACTGTCAGCCATCGTTGGAGAGAGCTCACGCTCTTCATTGACATCCATTTTGCCAAGCCCTGACCTGAAACCTGACCAGAAAGAGGCACCTTACTTACCCTGAGAGGAGTTCATTGGGGTCTCTTGTCCACCACTGCCGGATCTCAGTGGAACCTCCATATGTAAAGGTCCGGTGACAATCGGGGGAAGAGACCACCAAGAGACTGTCTCATGCAAAAGCAAAGGGTTTATTGGGGGTCCAGCATGCTGGGGCTCAGAGCTCACTTGAATAGAGCAGAGAGCCCAGAGAACAGCTTAAGCACAGCTTATATATTTTCCTTGGAGAGGGCAGGGGGGTAAGTTTATTGATGGGTCCGGGCGAGTGAGCGGTTTGCGTGCAACCAGTTGAGGGAGTACATTCTGCAGTTTGGCAATTGGGGACAGCACATTCTGGGAATAAGATTAGCAAACAGTTCTCAATATTTCAAAAGTGTTTTGTTAAGCATACAGAAAAACAGGAAGTGACAAGTACTTATTTTATTAACCTTTCACTGCGAACTATACTTTGCCAGAATCCCTAATGTCTCTATTGTGTTTGTTAAAGTTCATTTTTATTCAAACCTGGTACGTTATTATTTCTTCAGTTCATGGACATCATAAGATATTTCCTTTCATTCACAAGTTCACAAATTTATAAACATTTGGTTCACTTTCAATCACTTCCTCCTTCGGAAGACATATGTTCCTCCATGTTTCTTGACTGGTCTTTTTACTAGACTTCTTTCTAAACATATTATTTTCTATTCCATAATCATTTTTGAGGCAAAACTCACACACTATTCATGATAAATGATAACCCTAACATTACAATTAGATATATAACTGGTTGGAATGAATGTATGTATATCAATATAAGATTTTCTATATATTTTCAGATATCAATACAATCCATTATTTAAATTTGGAACCAGTTATATAATTTATTCACAGTATGGTCTATTAATGCATCATCTCTATATTCATCAAAACAGGGTAAACCTAATAGTATTCCCAGTACTAATTTATAAGTTTTCAAAATACTGCTCACAGAAATGGTGAAAGAAATACTCATGTCACCTTAGCTACATATACATATTATCACACTAATATTCTGGACACAAAATGCAAAGGTCACACAGAACATAATTTAAGCTAAGTATCCCAATCAAGGGCCCAAAGTCCTTCTGGGCTTCAAATATTACCTAGATTTCTGTTTTCATACTTATATTTCACCTCCATGTTCTTGTAAATATCACAGGTTCCCAATATCATTATTCATCCAGCAAAATGATTCATAACCCAAATCGAACATGCTATTAACCCTAACCATTCTGTAAACTGAGATTGTTCACTCAATCTCACTTTACAGAAGAGCAGGGACAAAGTTAGTATTACAATACAGGAAGTTAGGAGATCTTCCACCTGCTGAGTACCTCAAAATCCATGCAGAAATGATCCCTGGAGAAGACGTAGGCAGCTATGAAGGACCTGAGACAGCAAAAGTCATCTTCCTTTGCAAACAACCCGATCAGGATGAAAGGATGTGTCTGAATCATCCTATCTCTTCTTAATGTAGGGAAGATGTATGAAACCAGGCATGTGTGGAGAGCTGTTCCCAGGTGCCTATGTTTCTATACCATTCTAACTTGTGAAAGTGTCACAGGAAATAGAGGCAGCCTCCTTTTCCTGAGACACTAGGAAGCAACTGTTAGGACAAAGTGGTGGCCAAGACAGTGGCCTCATTCATTTTCTGAAGAAAGTGACCTCACCTCACTTTTTTCATGATGGAACTCTCTGAATTTTGTGATCCAGGAAGCCAGGCACCAAGAGCCAGTACCAGTCCCAGTCCAAGTGGGCTCACTTGTTTGGATTTACCAAGTAAAGAGTCAGTCTTTCTTGGTACCTACTGATGTGAGGGTGGCCAAATGCCAAGAAAGCTTTGAAGAGGGTCCTTTCCTGAGAGGGCAGGAAATGGCTCACCACTGCCTCCTGAAAACTTCACAGAATTGGCCAAGGAGACCAGATCTGAGACAGGACCGGCCATTTCTGGGGAACATTCTATGGCCTACTAGTCAGAGGACACTCCGGATAGTCACAGACATACTTGGGGAAGGAGGTGACTTTGTGTGTGTGGATGTCAGTTTGTGGATTTGTCTCATATTCTGAGAATAGGTAAAAAAGGAGGTTTGTTTGGTTTGGAGTGGACTGTTTCTAGTAAGTCATCTGACAAGGAGACTGTTTCTATGTCTGTGTATCCCACTGTGTCCTTAGTTGTAGATATTAGAAAAGAAAATGGATCAATGGGTGTGCCTGTCTAGTAGAAAGCTTCACAGCATTCATCCTGCCCAATTAATGAATGGACTGAGGCTTGACTTATCCATGGGCAACACCTAGTATCATCCTAAGTTCTTGAATTCTTCCTGAATTCTGGCAACTCTCCAGAAAGGCTCATGGTTTTTTGTCCAAGATATGTACCACCTCCAAGCTCTGTGACATGGCCATGTACTAGTTAGCTGAAAGGAATGGCGAGCACACCAGAAAACTCAGATATTGGTGTGACCAGGAAAGTCTCTATGGTGAAACCTGGCTTAGGGCCTTTTGCTTAACTGTTGTTCTGTTGCCCTGAATGTCAGGAACCTCTTTGCCTCAGGCCACCCCTTTATAAAGCCAGAAGAAAACAATTTTCAAATGGAAATGAATGGGCATCACCTGTGCCTCGTTGATGAATTGTTTTGGAAATGGTTATGTCTGAATCAGACTCTGGGCCCTGTGTGAGGCTGTGGCTTAAATTGTCAGCACCTCTTGCTGATCATGAGTGTACCAGACAGTGCCTTGATTGACTGGGATTTATGAAAATGGTGTAGAACAGAGATGCCATTAAGTTGGACCCTCCTGAGTAGTGGGCCCTGAGCTGTGGTGTGCAGGTGTGTGATAAATCATCTGTGGTTGCGCCATGTGGTTTTGCCATTGATTTCCAAATGGTTTGTCACTGACACGGTGCAGTGACCAGACACTTATATGTAAAGGTGTCTTGTTAAATGGATAGTTTTCAGGGCAATGTCCAGAATCAGGTTGCTATGGAGAAGGGGGCAAGTTATGTGGGAATGAAGCCTGGTTGGTGCATTCTCTTGTAGACCCTGAAAAACCACAAATGACAGAACTCCCTCCAGGACTGTGTTCCAGTTGAACTCCTTGTATTTTGTGAGGCAAATACCAAACTCTCAGTGCTGCAGCAGGAAACTCTACGAAAATGGAGGATGAACAAAAGGCTTCACAGTCCACACAGGGAGACACTTAGACCCCAGTGGCCACAGTTTACATACGAAGAGAGAATTCAGCACTGCTGCCTCATGTGTATTGGAAAGCAAGAAAGAATGTCCTCCAGGTCACATAGATGCAGACCCAGCTTTGATGATCTCACTACAAAGGAAGCTAAAGCTACTGACAACATATATTTCAAGTGCCCATCCTCAGAGGCAGTTTCTCTAGAAGTCTTTAGGCCAGCAGACCTCCATGTTTGTGCAGTGTTTACCCTGTCCCTTACTTTGGGATACTCCTCTACCACCTCCAAGTTTGTGAACTCCTGAATATTTTCCATTCCAGATATGTATTTACAGATTTTCTAACTCTTCTCCTCTAATTGTTTCTTATTTGGCTTGAAGGTAACGTCAAGGCATTGTTCTGGATGAGAGTGGGAAGATTTTTGTGTAGCACATATTTGCATACACATTGGATTTATTATCCAATTTTCCATTCCAAAGACTGAATCCCTGACACTAACGCATACCCTACCAAACTCTGACTACTAATCCTAATATGATGAAGAAAAATAACCCAAACAGAATAGAAATACAAGCACTTCTGAAGAGGCATGGTGTATAGTTGGACTTGCCTTTTGCATGATAAAGTGTAGGTGTTATAAACCTAGTCAATTTTTCATTGAAATAGTTCTCCATGTGTTTTTTTTCCTTTAATATTTATTGTTGGTTCTACAAAACATTACATAGTTCTTGACATGTCATATTTCACACTTTGATTCAAGTAGGTTATGAACTTCCATTTTTCTTCGTATACAGATTGCAGTATCTCATCAGTTACACATCCACTATTTTACATATTGCTATACTAGTGTCTGTTGTATTCTGCTGCCTTTCCTGTCCTCTACTATCTCCCATCCCCTCCCCTCCAATCCTCTCTCTCTACCCCATCTATTGTAATTCATTTCTTTCACTTGTTTTTGTCCCCTTTCCCCTCACTTTATCTTGTATTTAATTTTGTATAACCATGAGGGTTTCCTTCCATTTCTATGTAATTTTCCTTCTCTTTCCTTTTCCCTCCCACCTCTCACCCCTGTTTAATATTAATCATCTTCTCATGCTCTTCCTCCCAACTCTGTTCTTAGTTACTCTCCTTATATCAAAGAAAACATTTGGCATTTGTTTTTTAGTGATTGGCTATCTTCACGTAGCATAATACGTTCTAATGCCATCCATTTCTCTGCAAATTGTATGATTTTGTCATTTTGTAATGCAGAGTAATACTCCATTGTGTATAAATGCCACATTTTTTTTAATCCATTCATCTATTGAAGGGCATCTAGGTTGGTTCCACAGTCTTCCTATTGTGAATTGTGCTGCTATGAACATAGATTTATCAGTGTCCCTGTAGCATGCACTTTTGGGGTCTATAGGGATTAGACCGAGAAGGGGAATTGCTGGGTCAAATGGCGGTTCCATTCCCAAGTTTCCAAGAAATCTCCATACTGCTTTCCAAATTTGCTGCACCAATTTGCAGTCCCACCAGCAATGTACAGGTGTACCCTTTTTCCCACATCCTCGGCAGCACTTGTTGTCGTTTGACTTCATAATGGCTGCCAAGCTTACTGCAGTGAGATGGTATCTTAGGGTGGGTTTGTTTTGCATTTCTCTGAATGCTCGAGATGGTGAGAATTTTTTGATGTACTTATTGATTGATTGTATGTCCTCCTCTGAGAAGTGTCTGTTCAGGTCCTTGGCCCATTTGTTGATTGGGTAATTCATTTGCTTATTGTTTAATTTTTTGAGTTCTTTGCATAACTCTGGATATTAGGGCTCTATCTGAAGTGTGAGGAGTAAAGATTTGTTCCCAGGATGTAGGCTCCCTTTTTACCTCTCTTATTGTTTCTTTTTCTGAGAAAAATCTATTTAGTTTGAGTAAGTCCTGTTTGTAGATTCTAATTATTAACTCTTATGCTATGGGTGTCCTATTGAGGAATTTGGAGCCCAACCCCACAGTATGTAGATCATAGCCAAAGTTTTCTTCTATCAGACGCCGTGTCGCTGATTTGATATCAAGCTCCTTGATCCATTTTGAGTTAACTTTTGTGCATGGCGAGAGAAAGGGATTCAGTTTCATTTTCTTACATATGTAATTCCAGTTTTTTCAGCACCATTTGTTGAAGATGCTATCCTTCCTTCAGTTTATGCTTTTAGCTCCTTTATCAAATATAAGATTGCTGTTATTTTGTGGATTGATTTCTGTGTCCTCTATTCTGTACCATTGGTCCACCCGCCAGTTTTGGTACCAGTACCATGCTCTTTTTGTTACTATTGCTCCGTAGTATAGTTTGAGGACATGTATCGCTATACCGCCTGATTCACACTTCCTGCTTAGAGTTGGCTTTGCTATACTGGGTCTTGTATTATTCCATATGAATTTCATAATTGTTTTATCTATTTCTACAGGAAATGCCGTTGGGATTTTGATTGGCATTGCATTAAACCTATAGAGAACTTTTGGTAATATCGCCATTTTGATGATGTTAATTCTGCCTATCCATGAACAGGGTATATTTTTCCATCTTGTAAGATCTTCTTCTATTTCTCTCTTTAGGGTTCTGTAGTTTTCATTGTGTAAGTCTTTCACATCTTTTGTTACATTGATAACCAAATATTTTATTTTATTTTTTTTGAGGATACTCTCAATGGAGTGGTTGTCCTCATTTCCGTTTCAGAGGATTTGTTGCTGATATTCAGGAATGCTTTTGATTTATGATTGTTGATTTTATATCATGCCACTTTGCTGAATTCATTTATTATCTCTAATAGTTTCTTGTAGACCCTTTTGGGTCTACTAGGTATAGAATCATGTCATCTGCAAATAGTGATAATTTAAGTTCTTCTTTTCCTATTTTTATGCCTTTAATTTCTTTCATTTGTCTAATTGCTCTGGCCAGTGTTCGAGAACTATGTTGAACAGAAATCGTGAGAGAGGGCATCCCTGTCTTGTTCCAGATTTTAGAGGGAATGCCTTCAATTTTTTCTCAATTCAGAATGATACTAGCCTGAGGCTTAGCATAGATTGCTTTTACAATATTGAGGTATGTTCCTGTTATCCCAGTTTTTCTAGAGTTTTAAACATAAAGGGATGCTGTACTTTATTGAATGCTTTTTCTGCATCTATTGGGGTGATCATATGGTTCTTATTTTTAAGTCTATTGATGTGGTGAATAACATTTATTGATTTCCGTATATTGAACCAGCCTTGTATCCCAGGAATGAATCCTACTTGATCATGTTGCACAATTTTTTAAAAATGTTTTTGTATCTGATTCGCCAGAATTTTATTGAGGATTTTTGCATCTAGGTTCATTAGAGAGATTGGTCTGTACATTTGTTTCTTTGAAGGGTCTTTGTCTGGTTGAGGAATCAGGGTGATATTGGCCTCCTCTGCTGTATACCCATTCGGTCCTGGGCTTTTCTTAGTTGGTAGTCTTTGGATGGTTTCTTCTATTTTCTCAATTGATATTGGTCTGCTTAGGTTGTCTATATCCTCCTGACTCAATCTGGGCAGATCATATGACTTAAGAAATTTATTGATGCCTTCACTATCTTCTAATATAATTTCTGATTATCTTCTGTATTTCAGAAGTGTCTGTTGTGATATTGCCTTTTTCATCCCTTATGATAGTAATTTGAGTTCCCTCTCTTCTTCTCTTCATTAACATGGCTAAGAGTCTGTCGATTTTATTAATTTTTCAACTTTTAGTATTTTCAATTTTTTCAATTGTTTCTTTTGTTTCGATTTCATTAATTTCAGCTCTGATTTTAATTATTTCTTGCCTTCTACTTCTTTTTCTGTTGTTTTGCTCTTCTTTTTCTAGGATTTTGAAATGAACTATGAGATCATTTATTTGTTGTTGTTTTTTTTCTTTTTTTAAGGAAAGAACTCCAAGCAATGAATTTTCCACTTAGAACTGCTTTCAATGTGTCCCATAGATTCTGATATGTTTTGTCTGTATTTTTCATTTATGTCTAAGAATTTTTTTTTATTTTTCTCCTTGATGTCTTCAATAACCCATTGATCATTCAGTACGTATTGTTCATTCTCCAAGTGATGCATGAATTTTCCTTCCTTCTTTTATTGTTGATTTTCAGTTTCATTCCATTACGATCAGATAAGATGCCTGGTATTATCTATACTCCTTTATATTGTCTAAGAGTTGTTCTGTGACATAATATATGATCTATTTTTGAGAGGTATCCATGTGCTGCTGAGAAAACAGTGTAACTGCTTGATGTTGGGTGGTATATTCTATATATGTTAATTAAGTCTAGGTTATTAATTGTGTTATTGAGTTCTATAGTTTCCTAATTCAACTTTTGTTTGGAATATCTGTCCAGTAGTGAGAGAGGTGTGTTGAAATCTCCCATGATTATTGTATGGTGGTCTACCAGACTCTTGAACTTGAGAAGAGTTTGTTTGATTAACATAGCTGAACCATTGTTTGGGGCACATATATTTATGATTGTTATGTCTTGTTGGTGTATGGTTCCCTTGAGCAATATGTAGTGTCCCTCTTTATCCCTTTTGATTAACTTTGTCTTGAAATCTATTTTATTTGATATGAGTATGGACACTTCTGCTTGTTTCCGAAGTCAATATGAGTGATATGATTTCTCCCAACCTTTCACCTTTAGTCTATATATGTCTTTTCCTATCAAATGTGTCTCCTGTAGGCAGAAAATTTTTGGGTCTTCTTTCGTGATCCATTCTACTAGCCTGTGTCTCTTAATTGGTGAGTTTAAGGCATTAACATTTAGGGTTATTTTTGAAATATGGGTTGTTCTTCCAGCCATATTTGTTTATTTATGTTACTAAACATGGTTTGTTTTTCTCTTTGATTATTTTTCGCCCCTTTACTGTACTACCTCCCACTGTTGGTTTTCATTGTTATTTTCCATTTCGTCTTCCTATAATGTTTTGCCAAGGATCTTTTGAAGAGATGGTTTTCTAGCTGCAAATTCTTTTAACTTTTGTTTATCATGGAAGGTTTTAATTTCATCTTCCATCCTGAAGCTTAAAATCGCTGGATACACAATTCTTGGTTGGAACCCAATTTCTTTCAGTGATTGAAAAATGTTATTCCAGGATCTTCTAGCTTTCAGAGTCTGTGTTGAAAGATCAGCTGTTATCCTGATTGGTTTACCCCTAAATGTAATCTGCTTCCTTTCTCTTGTAGCTTTTAAAATTCTCTCTTTATTCTGTATGTTTGGCATCTTCATTATAATATGTCTAGTTGTTTATCTCTTATGATTTTGCACATTTGGCGTCCTGTAGGCTTCTAGGATTTGGGATTCTGTCTCATTCTTCATGTCTGGAAAGTTTTCTCATATTATTTCATTGAATAGATTGCTCAATCCTGTGGTTTGGACCTGTATACCTTCCTGTATCCCAATTACTCTTTAGTTTGGTCTCTTCATGTTATCCCATATTTCTTGGATGTTCTGCTTATGGTTTCTTAACAGTCTTGCTGAGCTTTCTATGTTCTTTTCAAGTTGAAATACTTTGTCTTCATTGTCTGATGTTCTATCTTCTAAGTGATCTACTCTGCTGGTAGTATTCTCAATTGAGTTTTTAAGTTGGTTTATTGCTTCCTGCATTTCTATGATTTCTGTTTGTGTGTTTTTTATAACCTCTATGTCCCTGTATAGTTGATCTTTTCCTTCTTGGATTTGTTTATGTAATTCATTGTCAAAGTGATCTTTCATTGTCTGATTTTGCTGTCTAATGTCTCCCTGGAGACTCCAGATCATCTGAAGCAAGTATATCCTGATTCTTTATCTGACATTCCATATGCTGCAGATATTACCTCTTCTAATGTTGAGTTGACCTGCGTTGCTTGTGGTCCTTTCTTTCCTTGTCTTTCCCTACTGTTCACGTTTTTTTCGGCTTGGTGAAACTTTTGTGTTATTGAATTTTACCCCTAAATGTTTATATTGCTATTGTATTCTTGAAAAGTCTCCCTCACAGGCGTAAGCAGCGGCTCTGCCCCTCCTCCAATTGGGGAAATGTGCCTACCACACCAGCACGCCGCTGGGCCTGTTCTGCCTCTTGGTAGCTGGTCCGCCTACCTTGCAGGAGCGGGCAGTTGATCTACCCCTCTGCGGGTGCTGGTCCTGTTCAGCCAGTGGGTAACAGGTCCAGTTACCTTGCAGGCACAGGCGTCGGCTCTGCCCCTCCGCGCTCCGCTGGGCCTCTTCTGTCTGTGGGTTGCAGGGCTGTCTACATTGCAGGCGTGAGTGGCATCTCTGCCCCCCCCCCAAACCGGGGCGATGTGTCTACCACGCTGGTAGGTCGCTGGGTCTCTTCTACCTCTGGGTGAGAGGTCCACCTGCTTTGCAGGCACGGGCAGCGGCTCGGCCCCTCCCCAAACCTGGTTATGTGTCTAGCACCCTGGCGGGGCCTAGCACCTGGTCTGTCTGTGTTCGCAGGTCCACCTACTTCGCAGGCGCTGGGGCCGGCTCTAACCCTCTGAAGGCAGCTGGGCCGCTTCAGCCGGTGGGTCGCAGGTTCACTTATCTTGAAGTCGCAAGGGGTGTCTCTGCCCCTCCGCGGGTGTCTGGGCCTGTTCTGCCTGTGGGTCGCATGTCCGTGTTCCTTGCAGGCGTGCAGTGGCTCTGCCCAACCCCCAACCAGGGTTATGTGTCTTTCACGATGGCGGGCCGCTAGGCCTGTTCTACGGGTGGCTCGCAGGTCCGCCTACCTTACAGGCGCGGTTGGCGGCTCTGCCCCTCCCTTCTCCATGTGCTTTTAAAGTTAACAAATATGAGAATTCCTGTCTCCATTTCTCTGTACCCTATTCAGCACATGCATTTTTATATTCACATATAGAATCCTACCTGGTATCACATGTACATACTTGTGAGGTTCCTGACTTTGCAAATACAAATTGTGAGAAGGGATCTCTCCTCCTAAATGCTGTTGGAACTTACAATTCAAACTATGGGTGAGCTCCCTAGTTGAAAAACATTATACATAAATCGATGCTCAGAAAAATGAAGATTTTTGGATTTGTGGATGATATATAATTCATGATGTATTTTGATTGGCATATATATTGCTACTTTTTAATGTATACGTGTGTGTGTGTGTGTGTGTGCATATATATATGTATAAACTCTCCAGATTTTTCAAAATATGAAATGTATGTGTCTTATTATATACTCCCTAAATTCATTGATGTTCATGAATGTGGATTTATATTCAACTTTTCATAAGAATGTTCTCAGAAATATTAATCCACCTGAAATACATATTTGTTTCCTAATACTGAAAACTAACTTCAGTGAATGGTGCATACAAATCCTAATATTGCTATAGTAAATGACTCAGTTTAACGTCAATGCAAGTAGATTCCAATGGGACATGATATGTATTTTGACGTTCATTTTTATTCAAAACTGGTACATTAATATTTCTTCAGTTTTTGCACATAATAGAATACATATTTCATTCACAAATTCACAAATTTATTGGCATTTTTTTCACTTTCAATTACTTCCTGCTTCAGAACATATGTATTCCCCCAGGTTTCTTGACTGCTCTTTTAATGAGACTTCTTTCCAAGCACATTATTTTCAATTTCCATAATCATTTTAGAAGCAAAGCTCACACACACTTCATGATAAACCATAACAGTGATATTACCATTAGATGTATAACTGGTTGGAATGATTGTATGAATATCAATATAAGATTTCCAGTATATATTCAGATATCAATTCAATCCATTATTTAAATTTGGAACCAGTTATATTATTTATTCACAGTATGGTCTATTCATGCATTATCTTTATATTCATATAACACAGAGTATACCTATTTGTACCCACAATACTAAATTATATGTCTTCAAAATATTGCTCCCAGAAATGGTGGAATAAATACTCATGTCACCTGATCTATATATACATTAATCACGGTAATATTGTGGAAACAAAAAGCAAGGTCACACTTATGATTGTACCAAATCCTAAATGGAAAGTGAGCATGGATTAAAAAAAAATCCATGTCCATGTTGCCTAATGCTCTCAAAAGTGAATCCTATTGGTGACTACATATTTGTTTCTTCCTGAAATTACATATTCAACCTCAACCCTGTTGAAAATGTCTAATACTATCACTCACTTTATACTTTGCCTGATTTCCTAATGTCTCTATTGAAATCTGATTTCCTGTATTTTTTCCCCAGTTCATCATTATGACTGACTCTTCACATGTGCTGACATTTACTTTCACTCTCTACCCAAAACCCTATTGCTAAAGATCTTTTGGTCCAAATGCTATACACACTCTTCATTCTAAATCTACCGAATATCTTCCTAATCCACCAACTATCCCTTTTGGACTGGATTTTCTCTTCGACATTCAATCATCCAAAAGACAAGGTCCTATGCCATTGTATATCAATTAATCTGAGACACCTGTGCAGAACATAATTCAAAGCTAAGAATCCCAATAGTGGGGCCAATTCCCTTCTGTGCTTCAAAAATTACCTAGATTTCTTTTTTCATACTTATATTTCACCTATATATTCTTGAAAATATCGCAAAATTCCAATACCATTATTCATCCAAGAGAATGATTCCTAACCCAAATGGAAGCTGTTATTAACCTTAACCATACAATGTTTCCTCAATCTAACTTTACAGAAGAGGAGGGACAGAATTAGTCTTCCAATACAGGATTGTAGGGGATCTTCCACCTGCTGAGAACCTCAAAGTTCCATGCAGAAATGATCCCTGGAGAAGATGTAGGCAGCTATGAAGGACCTGAGAGAGCAAAAGTCATCTTCCATGGCAAACAACCCGGTCAGGATGAAGGGAAGTGTCAGAATAAGCCTCACTCTTCTTAATGTAGAGAAGATGGACCAAACCAGTCCAGTGTAGACAGCTGTTCCCGGCTGCCTATGGTTGATATACAATTCTCAGTTGTGAACGTATCACAGGAAATAGGGGCAGCCTCCATCTCATGGGAACCTTGGAAGCAAATTTTAGGACAAAGTGGTTTCCAAAGAAGTGACCTCATTCAGTTCACAAAGGAGGTGACCTTCCTCACTTCTTTGGTGATAGAACTCTCTGAACTTGGGATCCAGGAAGCCAGGCTACCAGAGGCAGTCCCAGTACCATTCCCAGTGGGCTCACTTATTTGGATTTACCAAGAACAGAGTCAGTCTTTCTTGGTACCTACTGATGTGAGAATGTCCAAATTTCAGGAGAGCTCAGAAGAGGGGCCTTTCCTGAGAAAGCAGGAAGTTGCTCACAGCTGGCTCCTGACCACTTCACAGATTTGGCCAAAAAGACCAGATCTGAGACAGGACAGAACATTTCAGGGAACATAATAAGGCCCACAAGTCAGAGGACACTCCAGATAGTCACAGACCTCTTTGGGGGAAGGAGGTGCCTTTGTGGGTGTGGGTGTGAGTTTGTGGTTTTGTCTCATTTTCTGAGAATAGGTAAAAAAGGCGGTTTGTTTGGTTTGGAGTGGACTGTTCCTAGTAAGTCGTTTCACAAAGTGAGTGTTTCAAAGTCTGTGTATCCCACTGTGTCTGTGGTTGTAGACATTTGAAAAGAGAATTCATCAATGGATGTGTCCTGTTTAGTAGAAACCTACCCAGCATTCATTCTGCCCAATTGATGAATGGACTGTGGCTTCCCTTATGGATGGGCAACACCTACTAATTTCCTAAGTTCCTGTTTTCTTCCTGATTCTGGCCACTCTCCAGAATAGGCTCATGGTTTTGTGTCCAAGATATGTACCACCTCCAAGCTCTGTGACAAGGCCATGTAATGGATAGCTAAAGGGAATGGCTAGCATCTCAAAAAACTCAGATATCAGTGTGACCAGGAAAGCCTCAGTGGAGAAACTCTGCTTTGGGTTTTTTGCTAACCAATTCTTCTCTTCCCCTGAATGTGAGGAAGGTCTTGGCCTCAAGACACCGCTTTGTGAAGCCTGAAGAAAACAGTTTTAAAATGGAAATAAATGGGCATCACCTGTGGCTCTTTGTTAATTTCTTTGGAAATGGATGTGTCAGAATCAGTCTCTTGGCCCTGTGTGAGGCTGTGGCTTAGGTTCTCAGCACCTGATGCATCTAAAGAATGATCCCATGTGTGCATCCAAAACCAAAATGGGAAAAAGATCAGTAATTGTTGATGAAGTCTCTCGCCTTCCTCTCTTAGGTTCCTGACCACCATCAAGTGAGAATAGAGATCCTTTGAATCAAATGAGTTCTTCTAAGCCCTGCAAAGGCTATCCCATACATGCTTGTGTTTTCTCATGACTCCAAATCACATAAAGAATCTATACCTGACAGTCAGTAGGCCTCAAATTGGAGAAGCAGAGCAGTATTAAAGGAAGGCATTTTTGATCCCTTGTGGTTCACAGGAAGGGTGTTCAGGCCACCCTGCCTTTAGGAAAATGACGGGCAAGCGAGGTTATTTGGACTCTGTGTTGGGCTGCGCCCCTCATGGAAACATCCAGCCAGAGGTTATGAGGAGTGTCTATATGGAAGAAGATGAGGGCCATGTGGGAGTGTTTTGGTTTTAATTGTGGTTATTTGTGTGGAAGTTGGAAGCGATGACTGGGTCCACCTGGGCTTGAACTCTGGTGTGATACCGTATAGAGACTGAGTCCTGGAACTGACCTCAGAGAAGTATTGCCATGAATTGTGTTGGGATATTAGGAGGCCACGCATGAGAGTCACCATTGGAAACTGAGATCTATTCCCAGTGTGGCTTTCCACAGAGCACTGGGAATCTCAGCCAAGGTATCACATAATTTTATTCTGAAACACTTGGCAGCAATAGTTGAGAGTCAAAACACAAATGCACTTCACATTGTAGACCTCAATGGGCCTGGCTTCATGTGGCCTTTTGGCCACTCTTTGGGAAGTCTTGGCAGTGAGAGTTCTCCAGATCTTTCTTTGAAATGAGCTTCTTCACCATTTAATGGTTACCGAATTAAATGAAACACTCAGTGCCTCCAACTTCAACCTTGAGAGATGGGCTCGATAAATACCATGAAATTTTTGAAATTCCCATATCCAGGAGGCACTGGAGAACCATTGGATATCCTGTTGGTGATCATGAGTGTACCAGACAGTGCCTTGATTGGCTGGGTTTCACGAAAATGGTGTAGAACAGAGATTCCAGTAAGTTGGAGCCTGCTGAATAGTGGGCCTAGAGCAAAGGTGGGCATGTGTGAGATAAAACATCTGTGGTGCTTCCATGTGGATTTCCCAATGGCTTCCAAATGGCTTGTGACTGACATGGTGCAGCCAGCAGACCCTTATATGTAAATGATTCTTGTTATATGGATAAGTTTCAGGGCAATGTTCAGAATCAGGTTCCTATGGTCAAGGGGTCAAGCTATGTTGGACAGAAGCCTGGTTTGTGCATTCTCCTGCAGACCCTGTCCCACCACACGTGACAGAACTCCCTCCAGCACTGTGTCCCAGGTGACCTCTTTGTATTTCGTGAAGCAAATACTGAACTCCCAGTGTAGCAGCAAAAAATATCACAAAAATTGGAGG